>NC_041382.1:199125015-199134476 GCF_002162155.2 Triticum dicoccoides
CGACCGCCGCGTCCGCTCCCCCTCGCCGTCCCCGCCTCCACATCGACCTCCGGCGAGCTACTCCCCGCCGGTGAATAGTGCCTCGCCGGCCCCGCCTTGATTTCTGTGCTGGGTCAAACCCTAGATCTCGGGGTGATTTTTTTTCGTCTAAGTCCCGAGATTGCAGATCCATGTTGCCATGTTCATAGCCTCGTAACTTTGCATCCGTAGCTCCGATTCATGCATATAGAATATCAAAATGATCATCTCAGAGACTACATCATTTCATTCCATTGCATCATTTTCATTTGATCTCATCTTGATGCCCGAAAAGCTGTTAGAAGAGGGCTACTTGAGATTATTGTCAGATCTGCTGCTCCATTTAGGTTTTTGTCATTTTTGCCATGATTAATGTGTGCATGATATGCCCTGATGCTCTACATATGTTTTGTTAAGGGTTTTGTCATCTTTCCATAGGTGCAACCCATGTATTTTTGTGATGTGTGTGGTGATTAGTGCAAGCTTGCAAAGTGGTGCACTTGTTAATTCTGTTTTCAGGGACTTAGCAATTCCACTAAGTCCTTGAGCTGTTTATCTCATATGGCCATATGTTCAAGTTGTTTCCTAGTGATCCGTGCCTCTTTTGAGGATGATCACTAAGGATGTTTTGTTAATATTGTAGTGATCTATCCATCCATGTCTTTGTTTGCAATTTTGGAGCACCCTACCTTGAGTCAATCGAGCTCTACTTTTGCTACTTTGTGAATCTGGGCACATTGTCAACTTGTTTGCAATTTTGCCGATGATGTTGTAGTTGATCTGTGCATGCTATGTTATTGTTCTTGCCATGTCTAGTTTGCATTTTGTGCCTTCTTGATGGATGTATGCTTGTCTTGTCATGACTTGCTCTGTAGTGAGTGCATCGAGCTCGTAAACATGCCTACCTGAGTTATGTTTCAGCATGTGCCAGTTTTCACTAAGTCTGAAAACTGATTATGTTTTTGCTATGTTCACATGCTTTCAATTGTATTTTCTGATCCCTTTTGGCTCAAGGTCACTAAGGGACTTTTGTTAAGCTCTTTGAGTAGCTCCATTCAATGCTTTACTTTGCCATGTTCAGATCCTGTAGCATGTAGTTTTGTTGCTCCAAAGAGTGCTACCTGATCTGAAATTCCAGACAAGTGTTGATTTCACTAAGTCTGTAATCTGTTTGTCATATGCATTTTTGCCATGCTTGTTTGAACCTGTTAGTGGATGAATTGGCCGTAGCTTAGTGCTAGACTTTTGTTAAGCATCTTGCATGAATCCCTGCCATGTATTTTGTTGTCTTGTTTGGGTGCTGTAGCATGTTCATCTCATTGCATTTAGATGGCTACTTGCTGTAAATCGCAGACCGGTGCCAATTTTGAATCGCTTGCCATTTCCAAACCGTAACTCCGATTCCGGCGATCTTTATATCATTTTCAAGTGATTTCATCTCATATTTCTAGTGGAACACTTGGATTTCCAAGTTGAGGCCAGGTTCTTGCATTTTTTGTCATATCTTGCATTTTGCATCCCGCATCGCGTCCCGCATAGCATATCATCATTGCATCATATTGCTTGATCCTTGCACGTGGTTGATTGTATCCTCGTTGCTTGTTTGTCTTGTTTGGGTAGAGCCGGGAGACGAGTTCGCTAACGAGGAGCCCGTTGAGTTTGCTTTCGAGGATCCAGTCAACTCTGACAACTGTGCAGGCAAGATGATCATACCCTCGAAATCACTACTATCTTTGCTATGCTAGTTTGTTCGCTCTTTTGCTATGCCATTGCTACGATGCCTACCACTTGCTTTCAAGCCTCCCAAATTGCCATGTCAAACCTCCAACCCACCATTGTCCTAGCAAACCGTTGATTGGCTATGTTACCGCTTTGCTCAGCCCCTCTTACAGCGTTGCTAGTTGCAGGTGAAGATTGAAGGCCGTTCCTTGTTGGAACTTTTATTTACTTGTTGGGATATCATTATATTGCCATGTTATCTTAATGCATCTATATACTTGGTAAAGGGTGGAAGGCTCAGCCTCTCTCCTAGTGTTTTGTTCCACTCTTGCCGCCCTAGTTTTCGTCATATCGGTGTTATGTTCCCAGATTTTGCGTTCCTTACGCGGTTGGGTTATAATGGGAACCCCTTGATAGTTCGCCTTGATTAAAGCTTTTCCAGCAATGCCCAACCTTGATTTTACCATTTGCCACCTAGCCTCTTTTCCCTTGGGTTTCCGGAGCCCGAGGGTCATCTTATTTAAACCCCCCCGGGCCAGTGCTCCTCTGAGTGTTGGTCGAAACTAGAGTCTTGTGCAGCGCCCCCTCGGGGAAACTCGAGGTTTGGTTTTAGTTGTATGGAGAGCTCATCTGAGTGTGCCCTAAGAACGAGATATGTGCCGCTACTATCGGGATTTGTCGGCACATTCAGGCGGTGTTGCTGGTCTTGTTTTAACCTGTCGAAGTGTCTTGAAGAACCGAGATACCGAGTCTGATCGGAACATCTTGGGAGGAGGTCTATTCCTTCGTTGACCGTGAGAGCTTGTCATGGGCTAAGTTGGGACTCCCTGCAGGGATTTGAACTTTCGAAAGACATGCCCGCGGTTATGGGCAGATGGGAATTTGTTAATGTCCGGTTGTAGATAACTTGAACCTTAAATTAATTAAAATGAATCAACTGAGTGTGTTACCGTGATGGCCTCTTCTCGACGGAGTCCGGGAAGTGGACACGGTGTTGGAGTAATGTTTGCGTAGTTTTTTCTCTAGTTTCTCGCTCGCGCTTTGCCTCCTCTTCTCGCTCTCTTTTGCGAATAAGTTAGCCACCATATATGCTAGTCGCTTGGCGCAGCTCCATATACTTTACCTTGCCGTACCTATAAGCTTAAATAGTCTTGATCACGAGGGTGCGAGATTGCTGAGTCCCTGTGGCTCACAGATTACTATTACACCAGATGCACGGCCTGATGTTTCCGCTCCAGTAGACGCGCTTGAGCTCAAGTGGGAGTTCGATGAAGACTCTCAATGTTACTATGTTTCCTTTCCTGATGATCAGTAGTGGTGCCCAGTTGGGGTGATTGGGACCGTGTCGCTTGTTGGGTTATCTTTTATTTTGGCGCCGTAGTCGGGCCAGGAGTGTTTGGATGTTGTAATGTTATTTATGTACTTGATTGACGTGGCGAGTGTAAGCCAACTATGTTATCTCCCCTTTATGATTTATATTACTTGGGATGTTGTGAAGATTGCCTAACTTGCGACATATGCCTTCAATGCGATTATGCCTCTAAGTCGTGCCTCGACACGTGGGAGATATGGTCGCATCGAGGGTGTTACAAGTTGGTAATCAGAGCCTTCCCTAACCTTAGGAGCCCCATTGCTTGATCGTTATTAGCGGCCGAGTTGTGTCTAGAAAAATGTTTTGAGTCATTTAGGAATTATATATCAGAGAGTTTAGGAATTCTTTTTACTTCCTAGTCTCCTCATCGCCCTGGTAAGGCATCCTGACGTAGAGTTTTGACTCTTCTCTTCTCAAATTTCACAAAAAAAAAATTAGGATCACGCGGGTATCTTGGAATCGTTCCGATGTTTTTATGATGAGAACATTGTCTTGGTGCCTCCTGTCAGGGGTTTAGTGGAAGTGTCCCGGGGAGTTGAGCTCTGAGGTGTTGTCATCATAATTTTATCGTTGCAGTTCTGGAATACCTGAGTTTATTACGCCAACATCGAAAATCTCTTTTTATGCAGTTCGTTGGTGAGATAAACTCGACGCCACCCAGTACTGGGGCGGGAGTTCGGGAGTATCACCATAACTTGTATAACGGATGCTTTTCGAAGGTTGAGGTAGATGGTTTCTGAAGGTTTCTTGGTTATGTGTTGAAGGATGGATACAGCTGGATGTAGGAATTGCTAGTTTGGGTGAGATATTATGCTTCCCCTGTATCCCCAACACCTGATTGCATAACCGGAAAAGTTTGGGAGTTTCATAGGTGGGAATTCTTGTAGCTCTAGTTCTTCTTCCACGGATATTGGTTTGACATTGGGATTTCTTACCGATCATTCGTTCTTGATCCGTACCTTGTTGATTTATTTCTCTACCTTAATTCTACGTGGCTTCTCAATTTATGGATATGTGACCATTTCAAGAGGAATGCATTTGTTCATTTTGTTCGAATGTGAAGACTATATGTTGCAATTTTCATTCCGTTGGATTCAGCTTCAATATTTGTCTGTCAATGTGCTAATGGTGGTCAACCTCTTCAGGATGGCTCCTCCAACGCGCACGACTCCGAATCCTGATCCGCCACCACCTCCACCTCCTCCGGAGGCATGGCAAGCTGTGATGGCCGCAACCAATGCAAACACACAGTTGATCATGCAAATTCTTCAAGAGCGCAATCAAGGCAACCAAGGGAACCAAGGCAACAATCAGAATCACTTTGCTACACTCAACTAGTTCCTTGCTAACGGGCCAAAGACTTTCAGCAATTGTGTTGAGGCAACCGATGCTGACGATTGGCTAGTGGATCTGTGCAAGCATTTCGAGTGCAGTAACGTGAGGCCTGAGGACTTTGTCAAGTTCGCTTCCTTCCAACTCAAAGATCAAGCTGCAGAATGGTTCCAGCAGTACAAGGATTCCAGAGGTGGACGTGTTATCACTTGGGATGATTTCCTTCGAGATTTCCGAGCTCATCATATTCCCCAGAGCGTGGTTGAAAGCAAGCGTGAGGAATTCCGCAACCTAAAGCAAGGCTCCTTGTCTGTCTATGACTACAACAAGTTGTTTCAGAAGCTCGCCCGCTTTGCCAAGCAGGACGTCCCTGATGAGAAGAGCATGATATACCAGTTCAGGGGTGGTCTCAGAGAAGAAATTCAGCTAGCTCTTGTTCTCTTCGAGCCCTTGAGATACGATGAGTTCTACAACACGGCACTCAAGCAAGAGGCTGCTCAGTTGAGGTGTGATGCTTCCAAGAAGCGAGTCAGAGATGTTACTCCTTCTTCCTCTACTCAAGTGGCCAAGCAGCAGAAGTATTGGCTTCCTCCTCCTCCGTTCCGTCAGCCGTTTCAGCAGAAGAGCAAAGGTGGCAGTGGTTCTTCCCACCCACCCAACCCTGGCTTTCAGAACAAGACTTCGTCTCAAGCTCCAAGATCGAGTGCTCCATATAACCGTCCACTTTCAGAGGTCACGTGCAACAAGTGCCAACAGAAGGGTCACTATGCCAACAAGTGTATCAACCAGAGGCGTCTTCCTCCTCCTCCTCCTGTCAGATCGGCAAGTACAGCTGTGGCCAAGCATAACCCCAAGCACGCCAAGGTCAACTTGATGAACGCAGCCCAGGCAGAGGACTCGTCAGATGTGATCATGGGTAACCTTCCTGTTAACGATGTTCCTGCAAAAGTTCTTTTTGACACGGGTGCATCGCATTGTTTCATTTCCAAACCTTTTGCCTCAAATTATGAGTGCCATTATCAGTATCTGCAAAGTTCCTTGCAAATTGTGTCACCGGGCAAGCAGATGACAGCCAATTTCTGCGTCCCGGATATTACTATCACGTTGGGAGACTACAAATTTCTAGCTTCTCCTATTGTTCTTGGTAACTCGGATATTGATCTTATTCTCGGAATGGATTGGCTTTCTAAGCACAAGGCTCAACTTGATTGTGCAGCCAGGCAGATTCAATTGACTCATTCGTCTGAGGATGTAATTGTCTTTGCCGCTCGGGATAATACCATCCGTCTGTTTTCTCTCAATGAGAAGGGTGAACTGGATGCTATCTCGCAAATTCTAGTCGTTTGCGAATATCAAGACGTCTTTCCAGAAGAGCTTCAAGGAATGCCTCCACACCGGCCAGTTGAATTCGTTATTGATCTTGAGCCTGGCACGGAACCTGTGTGCAAACGTCCTTACAAGCTCGGACCTGAGGAGTTGAAGGAGCTGAAGAATTAACTCGATATTCAAGAGAAAATGGGTCTCATCCGGCCTAGTTCTTCTCCGTGGGGTTGTGGTGTTCTTTTTGTGAAGAAGAAGGATGGAACAGACCGACTTTGTGTTGATTACCGTCCAGTGAACAAGAAGACCATCAAGAAAAAATACCCACTTCCCAACATCAATGAGCTATTCGAACAACTCAAAGGTGCCCAAGTATTCTCCAAGCTTGATCTCCGTATGGGTTATCATCAGATTCGAATCCGTGAGCAAGATATTCCCAAGACGGCTTTCAGGACAAGCTTTGGTTCATATGAATACACTGTCATGTCTTTTGGCCTCGTCAACGCTCCTCCGACGTTCTCTCGCATGATGAACTTCATCTTCAACGCCTACACCAATGACTTTGTTTTCGTCTATCTCGACGACATTCTGGTTTTCTCGAAGAACAAGGAAGATCATGCCAAGCACTTGCGTTTGGTTCTTGATAAGCTCAGGGAACATCAGTTCTACGCCAAGTTCTCCAAGTGTGAATTTTGGCTCGATGAGGTTCTTTATCTTGGTCATATTATCTCTGCCAAGGGCATTGCCGTGAATCCTGAGAAGGTGTCTGCAATTGTGAATTGGGAACCTCCTCAGAACGTGAAGCAACTCTGTAGTTTCCTCGGTCTCGCAAGCTATTGCCGAAGATTCGTTGAAAACTTTTCTAAGATCGCGAAGCCTCTCTCTAATCTTCTCCAGAAGCATGTCAAGTACGTTTGGTCTCCGGAGTGTGACATTGCTTTCAACACTTTGAAAGAGAAATTGATCACTGCTCCAGTTCTGACACCGCCTGATGAATCCAAGCCGTACGAGGTCTTTTGTGATGCCTCTCTCCAAGGTCTTGGCGCAGTTTTGATGCAAGAGAAGAAAGTTGTTTCTTATACCTCTCGCCAGTTGAAGCCTAATGAGAAGAACTACCCCACTCATGATCTCGAGTTGGCGGCAGTTGTGCATGCTCTTTTGACTTGGAGACATCTTCTATTGGGAAGAAAAGTGGACATTTTCACTGATCACAAGAGTCTCAAGTACATCTTCACTCAGCCTAATCTCAACCTCAGGAAAACTCGATGGGTCGAAATGATTCAAGAGTATAATCCAAGTATCGAGTATACTCCAGGCAAGGCCAATGTGATTGCTGACGCATTGAGCAAAAAAGCTTACTGCAACAGTCTAATTCTCAAGCCTTATCAACCCGAGCTTTGTGAAGCTTTCCGCAAACTTAAGCTGCAAGTTGTTCCTCAAGGTTTCCTCGCTAACCTTATAGTCTCTCCTACCTTGGAAGACCAGATTCGCCAAGCCCAGCTTCTTGATGCTATGGTGAAAAAGGTGAAGATTGGGATTGCCAAGAGTCAACCCAAGTTCAAGTGCTACCGCCTTGATGACAAGGACACTCTCTTCTTCGAGGATCGTATTGCTGTACCCAAAGGTGACCTCCGTAAAGTGATCATGAACGAGGCTCACAATTCTCTCCTCTCCAACCACCCTGGGAGCACGAAGATATATCAGGACCTCAAGCAGGCTTATTGGTGGACTCGAATGAAGCGCGAGATTGCTCAATTCGTGAATGAATGTGATGTCTGCAGAAGAGTGAAGGCAGAACACCAAAGGCCAGCAGGTCTCCTCCAACCTCTTGCCATTCCAGAATGGAAGTTTGACCACATTGAGATGGACTTCATTACTGGATTTCCAAAGTCCAAGCGTGGCAATGATGCTATATTCGTTGTCATCGACAAGCTCACTAAAGTGGCTCATTTTCTGCCTATCAAAGAGTCAATTACTGCAGCTCAATTGGCGGAACTCTATACCTCTCGTATTGTCTCTCTGCACGGTATTCCACAAGTGATCTCTTTAGACCGTGGCAACATCTTTACATCCAAGTTTTGGGATTCTTTCCAGAAGGCCATGGGCACCAACATCCGCTTCAGCATAGCTTTCCATCCTCAAACTAGCGGTCAAGTCGAGCGTGTCAACCAGAATCTTGAAGATATGCTTAGGGCTTGTGTGATCTCCTTCGGCATGAAGTGGGAGGATTGTCTTCCTTATGCTGAATTCTCCTACAACAACAGTTTTCAAGAAAGTTCGGGCAAGGCCCCATTTGAAATTATGTATGGCAGGAAGTGCCGTACCCCTCTCAACTGGTCTGAAACTGGTGAACGTCAGCTTTTGGGTAATGACTTAATCACAGAGGCAGAAGAAATGTGCAAAGTCATTCGTGATAACCTCAAAGCAGCCCAATCCCGCCAGAAGAGCTACTATGATAGTAAGCACCGTGATTTGGCTTTCGAGATCGGAGATCATGTTTACCTCCGCGTCTCTCCTATGAAAGGTACTCGTCACTTCGATATCAAAGGGAAGCTTGCCCCTAGGTACGCAGGACCTTTCAAGATTGTCAGCAAGAGAGGCGACCTCGCCTATCAACTCGAGCTTCCTTCAAACTTTGCAAATGTTCATGACGTGTTCCATGTCTCTCAGCTTAGAAAGTGCTTCAAGACTCCTGACCGCACCGTTAACTTCGAGGACATTGAGCTCCAAGAAGATCTCTCTTATCGTGAGCACCCAGTTGCTATTCTTGAAGAGACTGAACGCAAGACTCGCAACAAGTCAATCATATTTCTCAAAGTCAAGTGGTCACACCATTCCGACCGTGAAGCTACCTGGGAACGCGAGGATCACCTCCGTTCTGAATACCCGGCGTTCTTTCAGTCCTAGATCTCGGGATGAGATCCTTTCGTAGTGGTGGAGTGTTGTAACACCCCGGATGTAACTTTCCCAATTTGTACTCCAACTCTTGCCGTTTCCGGCATTAAGTTATTTTATTTTCTCGGGTTCGGGTCTTTGTCTCCGTGTGTTGTTGTCGTTGTCATGCTTCTCATATCATGTCATCATGTGCATTGCATTTGCATACGTGTTCGTCTCATGCATTCGAGCATTTTCCCCGTTGTCCGTTTTGCATTCCGGCGCTTCGTTCTCCTCCGATGGTCATTTCTACCTTTCTTCCATGTGTGGGGATTACACATTTCCGGATTGGACCGAGACTTGCCAAGCGGCCTTGGTTTACTACCGTTAGACCGCCTGTCAAGTTTCGTATCATTTGGACTTCGGTTGATACTCCAACGTTAACCGAGGGACCGAAAAGGCCTCATGTGTGTTGCAGCCCAACACCCTTCCAATTTGGCCCAAAACCCACCTAAACCTGCTCCATCATCTAGAGCGTTCGATCACGATCGCGTGGCCAAAAATCGCACCTCATTTGGACTCTCCTAGCTCCCTCTATGCCTATATATACACCCCCCCGAAAATCCGGATCTCTCCCTCGTCCCTAACCCTAAATCTCAGATCCGCCGCCGCCGAACACGTCCGACGGCGCCGGACACGTCCGGTCCGCCCCGTCGCCGCCACGTGTCGCTCCTCACTGGCCTGCGCCACCGCCCACCGCTCCGGCCCGGGAGGCCCACAGCCGGCCCCTGCGGCCCGTAGCCAAGCCGCCGCCCCCTTCGCTCCC
>NC_041382.1:199134972-199211615 GCF_002162155.2 Triticum dicoccoides
GCCCGGCCGCCGCATCCGCTCCCCCTCGCCGTCACCGCCTCCACATCGACCTCCGGCGAGCTCCTCCCAGCCGGTGAACAGTGCCTCGCCGGCCCCGCCTCGATTTCCGTGCCGGGTTAAACCCTAGATCTCGGGATGATTTTTTTTTCGTCTATGTCCCGAGATGGCAGATCCATGTTGCCATGTTCATAGCCTCGTAACTTTGCATCCGTAGCTCCGATTCATTCATATAGCATATCAAAATGTTCATCTCAGAGAGTACATCATTTCATTCCATTGCATAATTTTCATTTGAGCTCATATTGATGCCCGAAATGTTGTTAGAAGAGGGCTACTTGAGATTATTGTCAGATCTGCTGCTCCATTTAGGTTTTTGTCATTTTTGCCATGATTAATGTGTGCATGATATGCCCTGATGCTCTACATATGTTTTGTTAAGGGTTTTGTCATCTTTCCATAGGTGCAACCCATGTATTTTTGTGATGTGTGTGGTGATTAGTGCAAGCTTGCAAAGTGGTGCACTTGTTAATTCTGTTTTCAGGGACTTAGCAATTCCACAAATCCTTGAGCTGTTTATCTCATATGGCCATATGTTCATGTTGTTTCCTAGTGATCCGTGCCTCTTTTGAGGATGATCAATAAGGATGTTTTGTTAATATTATAGTGCTCTATCCATCCATGTCTTTGTTTGCAATTTTGGAGCACCCTACCTTGAGTCAATCGAGCTCTACTTTTGCTACTTTGTGAATCTGGGCAGATTGTCAACTTGTTTGCAATTTTGCCGATGATGTTGTAGTTGATCCGTGCATGCTATGTTATTGTTCTTGCCATGTCTAGTTTGCATTTTGTGCCTTCTTGATGGATGTATGCTTGTCGTTTCATGACTTGCTCTGTAGTGAGTGCATCGAGCTCGTAAACATGCCTACCTAAGTTATGTTTCAGCATGTGCCAGTTTTCACTAAGTCTGAAAACTGATTATGTTTTTGCTATGTTCACATGCTTTCAATTGTATTTTCTGATCCCTTTTGGCTCAACGTCACTAAGGGACTTTTGTTAAGCTCTTTGAGTAGCTCCATTCAATGCTTTACTTTGCCATGTTCAGATCTTGTAGCATGTAGTTTTGTTGCTCCAAAGAGTGCTACCTGATCTGAAATTCCAGACAAGTGTTGATTTCACAAAGTCTGTAATCTGTTTGTCTTATGCATTTTTGCCATGCTTGTTTGAACCTGTTAGTGGATGAATTGGCCGTAGCTTAGTGCTAGACTTTTGTTAAGCATCTTGCATGAATCCCTGCCATGTATTTTGTTGTCTTGTTTGGGTGCTGTAGCATGTTCATCTCATTGCATTAGATGGCTACTTGCTGTAAATCGCAGACCGGTGCCAATTTTGAATCGCTTGCCATTTCCAAACCATAACTCTGATTCCGGCGATCTTTATATTGTTTTCAAGCGATTTCATCTCATATTTCCAGTGGCACACTTTTATTTCCAAGTTGAGGCCAGGTTCTTGCATTTTCTGTCATAACTTGCATTTTGCATCCCGCATCGCGTCCCGCATAGCATATCATCATTGCGTCATATTGCTTGATCCTTGCACGTGGTTGATTGTATCCTTGTTGCTTGTTTGTCTTGTTTGGGTAGAGCCGGGAGATGAGTTCGCTAACGTGGAGCCCGTTGAGTTTGCTTTCGAGGATCCAGTCAACTCTGACAACTGTGTAGGCAAGATGATCATACCCTCGAAATCACTACTATCTTTGCTATGCTAGTTTGCTCGCTCTTTTGCTATGACATTGCTACGATGCCTACCACTTGCTTTCAAGCCTCCCAAATTGCCATGTCAAACCTCTAACCCACTGTTGTCCTAGCAAACCGTTGATTGCCTATGTTACCGCTATGCTCAGCCCCTCTTATAGCGTTGCTAGTTGCAGGTGAAGATTGAAGGACGTTCCTTGTTGGAACTTTTATTTACTTGTTGGGATATCATTATATTGCCATGTTATCTTAATGCATCTATATAATTGGTAAAGGGTGGAAGGCTCGGCCTCTCGCCTAGTGTTTTGTTCCACTCTTGCCGCCCTAGTTTCTGTCATATCGGTGTTATGTTCCCGGATTTTGCGTTCCTTACGCGGTTGGGTTATAATGGGAACCCCTTGACAGTTCGCCTTGATTAAAGCTTTTCCAGCTATGCTCAACGTTGGTTTTACCATTTTCCACCTAGCCTCTTTTCCCTTGGGTTTCCGGAGCCCGAGGGTCATCTTATTTAAACCCCCCCGGGCTAGTGTTCCTCTGAGTGTTGGTCCAAACTAGAGTCCTTGCAGCGCCCCCTCGGGGAAACTCAAGGTTTGGTTTTAGTTGTATGGAGAGCTCATCTGAGTGTGCCCTGAGAACGAGATATGTGCAGCTCCTATCGGGATTTGTCGGCACATTCGGGCGGTGTTGCTGGTCTTGTTTTAACCTGTCGAAGTGTCTTGAAGAACCGAGATACCGAGTCTGATCGGAACGTCTTGGGAGGAGGTCTATTCCTTTGTTGATCGTGAGAGCTTGTCATGGGCTAAGTTGCGACTCCCCTGCAGGGATTTGAACTTTCGAAAGTCGTGCCCGCGGTTATGGGCAGATGGGAATTTGTTAATGTCCGGTTGTAGATAACTTGAACCTTAAATTAATTAAAATGAATCAACTGAGTGTGTTACCGTGATGGCCTCTTCTCGGCGGAGTCCGGGAAGTGGACACGGTGTTGGAGTAATGTTTGGGCAGGTTGTTCTCTAGTTTCTCGCTCGCACTTTGCCTCCTCTTCTCGCTCTCTTTTGCGAATAAGTTAGCCACCATATATGCTAGTCGCTTGCCGCAGCTCCATATACTTTACCTTGCCGTACCTATAAGCTTAAATAGTCTTGATCACGAGGGTGCGAGATTGTTGAGTCCCTGTGGCTCACAAATTACTATTACACCAGATGCAGGGCCTGATGTTTCCGCTCCAGGAGACGCGCTTGAGCTCAAGTGGGAGTTCAATGAAGACTCTCAATGTTACTATGTTTCCTTTCCTGATGATCAGTAGTGGTGCCCAGTTGGGGGTGATTGGGACCGTGTCGCTTGTTGGGTTATCTTTTATTTTGGTGCTGTAGTCGGGCCATGAGTGTTTGGATGTTGTAATGTTATTTATGTACTTGATTGACGTGGCGAGTGTAAGCCAACTATGTTATCTCCCCTTTATGATTTATATTACTTGGGATGTTGTGAAGATGGCCTAACTTACGACATATGCCTTCAATGCGATTATGCCTCTAAGTCATGCCTCGGCACGTGGGAGATATGGTCGCATCGAGGGTGTTACAAAAGTCAACCATCTTAGTATCTGTAGCCGATTTGAACTTCAACGCCGGATCATGTTCTGTAGTTGGCTTTTTCAAAGAGGTCATGTCTACCGGATCAACTTGCTCGTTATAGAATTTCAACTCTTCCGTGGCACAAACCGACTCAGCATAAGCCGCATCACCTTCCTCACACTCCAAATCAATCTTTCTACTTCCATGTACTGTGATAGTCCCCTTATGACCTGGCATTTTAAGCTGTAGATAAACATAACACGGCCTCACCATGAATTTAGCATAGGCCGGCCGCCCAAACAAGGCGTGGAACAGACTTTTGATCTTTACCACCTCAAATGTCAATGTTTCTGACCTTGAATCATAGTCATCTCTAAAAGCTACCTCCAAAGCTATCTTGCCAACAGGATATGCAGACTTACCAGGCACCACACCATGAAAGACCGTATTCGACGGTTTAAGATTCTTATCTGTAAACCCCATTCGGCGGAATGTATCATAACATAAAATGTTGATACTACTTCCCCCATCCATGATTACTTTGGTAAACTTGTATCGCCCAACTTGAGGGGCTACCACCAGGGCCAAGTGACCTGGATTATCAACCCGGGGTGGGTGATCCTCTCTACTCCACAGAATAGGTTGCTCAAACCAGCGTAAATACTGAGGTACTGCCGGTTCAACATAGTTTATTGCCCTTTTGTGAAGCTTCTGATCACGTTTACACAAACTAGTAGTGAAGACATGATATTGCCCGCTGTTCAGCTGTTTGGGATTGCTCTGATAACCCGACTGCTGCTGCTGCTGATTCGCCTGATGGTTGTAACCTCCCTGGTTGCCCTGGTGCCCTTGGTTGACGTGTCCGGTTTGGTTGCCTTGAAACCCTGAACCGGAACCACCACCTCCGTAACCCGGCCCGTGGAAACCTCCTCCTGAACCGCCGGGCAGGCTGTTGTCATACATATTGGAATTCTTGAAATCCCGCATGATATAACAGTCCTTCCAAAGATGTGATGTTGGCTTCTCCTTCGATCCATGCTTTGGACAGGGCTGATTTAACAAGCGCTCCAAATTGGGGCCTGAACCTCCACCCCTCTGGGGCTGCTTGCCCTTACGGCACTGCCCATTCTCCTGCGCATTGGTATTTGCAAAAAAGTCCAAGCTACTGTCAGCCATGCCCTTACCATCGTTTCCATGGCCTTCCGGATTATGCTGTTGACCCTTGGCATTGCCGTTCTTTTTCCCTTTCTCCGGTTTGTCCTCCTCCGAATCCGGGTCCTTGGTATTATCTGAATCGGCGTATTTAACCAAAGCGGCCATGAGCGTTGACATATCATTGCAGTGATGTTTGAGCCGTCCTAATTTCTGTTTGAGCGGCTTAAAACGGCAATTGCCCTCTAATGTTAAAACTGCGGTGTCTGCATTGATACGATCTGATGAGTGCAAAATCACTGAGACCCATTTAACCCAATGGGTCGTGGACTCCCCTTCCTCTTTGATGCAAGCGGCCAGATCCACGATCGACATAGGCTGCTTACAAGTATCTTTGAAATTCTGGATAAACTTGTGCTTCAATTCGACCCATGATCCGATAGAGTTAGTTGGCAAGCTCTTCAACCAAGTACGAGCTGTTCCTTCCAACATCATGGTGAAATATTTAGCACACACTGCCTCATCCACATCTAACATCTCCATTGCCATCTCATAGCTCTCCACCCACGCCTCTGGTTGCAAATCGATGGTGTAATTTGGTACCTTACGAGGTCCCTTGAAGTCCTTGGGCAATCTCACATTACACAAAGTAGGGGTGAGACATGGTACCCCTAAGGAACTGAACACCACACATGGCTCCACTGAGACCGTAGGGTGAACCGGAGTGTGTTGTCGTGCTCCGTGTCGAGCTGCCAATTCGGCCTCCCGACGTGCGCGGCCGTGGTCCACAACATCCTGCGCATTAGCGCCTCCCCCGACTGGGTTGTTTTCTCGTGGCGAATTTCGGCGACGTGCACTACTGGACACGGCCGGTTCGTCCTCCACGTGTCTGCTATAACTCCGGCTTAGACGTGGAGTGGAATGAATCCTCTCCCGGCTGTGTGAGTATGCCTGTTGTTGATTTAGTGCTGTTTGAAGGAGATGCCTGGCCCGACATGCTTCCACTGCAACTAGTGACTCGTCGTCGGTTGGGAGGGCAGCTAGGCGTGAAGCGGCGGCCACAATGTTGTCCAACAGGTTGTAATAATGCCTAGGAGGTGTTGGTACATACTGTGGCACAACGTTGTTCTAGCGAGGCGGGTCCATCGTGCGCGGTTGAACCGGCGCCCCTGTTCCCGGCGCCTCCGCCCGGTTTAGTATGGGTTGGTTACCAGCTCCTGCTCCTGGTGTGTTGAAGAGATTCTGTGGCTCATAAACCGACGGGAGGCATGATCGATACATTCTTCTCATGACTTCCTCTGAAGCATTCTGATCCAGCCTAATCCGGTAGGCATGTGCTTCCAATTCAGCCCGCTCTGTAGCCATCCTAGCATTCTCTGTCGCCAGGTCCGCTTTAGCCTGGGCTATCTGATCTTTCACTTTTGCAATCTCCGCATTGTGCTGATCCATGGCTGCTGCATCTACCTCTGCGGCCATCAATGTTGCCAAAGCATCGAACAAATCAGGGATGACTTGGGCTGGAGGCGGCGCTGAGCTTCCTGCCCATGCTGGTGTGGTCGTTGTTGAACCAGAGAGCATTGCTGCGGCGGTAGATGAATGAGGCGCTGATTGTGTGCCGGCCATGAAGATGGCGGCCCGATTTGGTAGATCAGGGGAATCCGGAATACTGTTGCCCTCGGATCGTCCATCAATCCGGCCGTCCTGCAACTGGTAAAGTGATTCGGTCTCTCCAGAAGACTCGTCATCAAAACAGACCACGGTCTCTCCATCGGACATCGGCCCGTCCTTGTACCTCGATCCATGGATGACCCTCATGAAAACATGCCTTGCCTCAGGCTGAACCGGTGAAGAACTTGCACGCCGAGCCGTTTCGATGATGTCGGTGCAGATGTCCGGCTCAGGGGCCAGTTCGCCGATCTTGCCGATGAAGACATGAATCCCACCAAAGGGGACCCGGTACCCGTATTCGATTGAATCGGCCTCGGGACCCCATCCTATGTTTTCGATGTAGAGCTTGCCGTGACGACTCTTCGTCATCCGGCCCACAGCGTATCCCTTAATTCCATCTAAGCTGCCCTTCAAGAACTCAAAACCATCATGCGATAGCCCCACGGTGGGCGCCAACTGTCGTGGGTTTGTCACGGCAGATGTCCTTGTGAAAGGACTTAGTCGTGGAGCCATCGCTACGGGTTAGCTTAAAGGGGTTAAACCGGACAAGGGGACACGAGGAATTTTATACTAGTTTGGCCCCTTCGATGAAGGTAAAAGCCTACGTCTAGTTGTGATTGGTATTGCTAGGGTTTCGAAGGCCAGGGAGCGAATCCGCTTTGTCTGGCTTCTCGAGTTGTTGTCTGTCCCTAAACCGCTGCCGGGTCGTCCCTTTATATACATAGGTTGACGCCCGCCGGTTTACAGAGTCCCGAAGCCGAATCATAAACGTATCCATTCCGGTCTCTATCCTTCCTATCCTTTGGGCCTTGGGCCTCCATGAAGCGCCATCATCCTTGCATCTTTATGGGCTTCTAATCTTCAAGGAGTCAACCCGGCTACATAAGGCCGGTTTACCTCCAATAGTAATATCCCCAACACACACTGAGCATGCATTCACCTGGCTCAACACCAACGGTCATACTCAAGCTTGGGCGCCGAGCTGCTCGACATTAGCCATGGCTCTACACACGATGCGACAACGTGACTCGGTGCCTTGCTCATGTATATCATCCATCACAACGACAATCTATAAAACAGCCTAGCTAGAGAGGGTATTATGGTACCTATATATGTATCGTGAGCGACCGATAGTACTGCCACTAAACACGAGTGTGTGTTTGATCGATTTGTCCATTATTCGTAAGTTATGCATGGTTGTGTGGTATCTAATGGTGGTCGTCAAAGGCTAGCTGGCGACAAGAGCGGTTGCATGGACGTCTGGTTGTCAATACGTGTCGCATACACTTCAAAGGCTCGTCATCCACGAGTTCACATTTTCCCACCACGCCAGCGTCTGACCGCCATGGCCTACCGAAACCTCTTCCATCGCTAGCGCGTGCTTCCCTCCTGAGACGGTTGAGGGACTCCTGGACTAAGGGGTCCTCGGGCGTCCGGCCTGTTAGCGATGGGCCGGACTGATGGGCTGTGAAGGTGCGAAGACCAAAGACTGTACCCATGTCCGGATGGGACTCTCCTTGGCATGGAAGGCAAGCTTGGCGACCGGATATGTAGATTCCCTTCTTTGTAACCGACCTTGTGTAACCCTAGATCCTTCCGGTGTCTATATAAACCGGAGGACTTAGTTCGGATAGGGCACACTCATTATCATAGCCATACAAGATAGACCTCTAGGGTTTAGCCATTATGATCTCAAGGTAGATCAACTCTTGTAATACTCCTATTCATCAATATCAGTCAAGCAGGACGTAGGGTATTTCCTCCATAGGGAGGGCCCAAAACGAGGTAAACATCGTGTCCCTTATCTCCTGTTACCATTGACCTTAGACGCACAGTTCGGGACCCCCTACCCGAGATCCGCCGGTTTTGACACCGACATTGATTCTTTCATTGAGAGTTCCTCTGTGCTGTCGCTAAAAGGTTTGATGGCGCTTCAATCATCAATAATGACGCCGTCCAAGGAGAAACTTTCCTCCCCGGACAGATCTTCGTGTTCGACAGCTTCGCTTTGCGAGCCAACTCGTTTGGCCATCTGGAGAAGATCGAAGGCTACGCCCCTAGCAATCAGGTCAGATTTGGGAGCTTGAACTACGTTGCGGACATCTGTGAAGACTTGATGTTCTCCCAATTCGAGACCGCGGCAGCCGCTCCTGGTCAGCCCGATGATCATGACCTAAATCTGTCATCTGGCTACATGCAGGAGATTGCTCCTGTAACCGCTCTGGCCCTAGATCCGGAGCAAGCTGTGCCATCCAAGGACGGGAGGATCAACCCCACCACGGAGGCCACAGATTCCACGGTGTCAGAGCCGCACATGCACTTAGCCTGTCATGACGTTTTTGTCAGCAGAACTCCGGACTCGTCTCCGGACGTAAGTAGCGAACCATGTAAGCCCATGGACGCCGAGCTTGATCGTTTATCGATCTTCGAATTCAGCACCGCAGACATCTTCTAGCACTCACCCTTGGGCGATGTGCTAAATTCCTTAAAGAACCTGTCCTTGTTGGAGGACTCATAGCCGAACTATATCTGGCTCGAACCAGGGGCTGACGGTGGAGAATTTTGCTTCCCACCCACCACCCACTTCATAGCCACGGTCGAGGATTTGACCGATACACTTGATTACGACTCCGAGAACATTGACGGTATGGATGATGATGCCGAAGACAATGAAGACCCCGTTGATACAACTAATGTACAAGATGAACGGGAAGATGGGCAGGTTAGCCCTGGTAAACAAGCCACACACCAAGATTCGGAGGACAACAATTACCTTCCGCTCTCTGTGGATGAGGTGAGCCTCGGCACCGAGGATTTCATCGTGCCTGAGGAACCTCTTGAGCAGGAGCGCTTCAAGAACCAACTAATAGCCACTGCAAGGATCTTGGAAAAGAAGCAGCAGCAGCTCAATGATAGATGGACCGAAGTCCTAGCCGCCGAAGAATATGGCCTTAGTGGCCCAACCAAAAGCTACCCGAAGCGTAGATTGCTACCCCAGGGCGACGACAAGGCGCTCAAGCCCATGCCATCATTGCACAAAGCGGCAGGTCGACCACAACTTGGTCTGGGTAAAGCGGCAACTCAAGCCGAACACCAGACCGCCCCAACTCGCCATAAAGGCAAGAACAAAACAGCTCATGGTTGTGCATACGACCTTCAACAGGACTTGGGTAGTAGAGAAGGACACTCAAGAGAGATCTACGGATTCCGAGGACATACCTCGACACGCAATGATGGCCACCTATTCGGACATGAGAAACCTAGCCACGCCCGGGCCGAAAACCACAAATGGACTCCATCAGAGGTACGTCGCAGTGTGGCCCAACATAGAAGCGCCGCACACCCTCTTTGCTTCACAGACGAGGTAATGGAGCAGGAATTCCCAAACGCGTTCAAACCTATAAATATCGAATCATACGATGGAACAACGGATCCCACGGTATGGATCGAGGACTTACTCCTTCATATCCACATGGCCAGTGGAGACGACCTTCATGCCATCAAATACCTACCACTAAAACTCAAAGGACCAGCTCAGTATTGGTTAAACAGTTGGGCGGAAAATTCTATTGGTGGCTGGGAAGATTTGGAGGACGCCTTTCGCGACAACTTCCAAGGAACATATGTCCGGCCACCGGACGCCAATGACTTAAGTCACATTGTCCAGCAGCCCAGAGAGTCATCCAGGAAGCAATGGACTAGGTTCTTAGTTAAAAAGAACCAAATCATTGACTGTCCGGATGTAGAAGCCCTTGCGGCCTTTAAACACAGCGTCCGGGATGAATGCCTTGCACGCCACCTCGGTTAGGAATGACCTAGATCCATGACAACCCTTACCGCTCTAATGACCCGCTTTTGCGCGGGATAAGGCAGCTGGCTCGCTCGCAGAAGCAATAGCGCTTTTGCGACTCAGGAACTTCCAAAATCTGAGACGGCAATGGCAAGCCACGACGAAGCAAACACAATAATCGCAATGATAATGAAAGATCACGCGACATAGTGGTCAATGCAGGATTCAGCAATCCCAAGCCCGGTCAACGGAAAAAGCCATTCAAGGCGAACAGAGACGGACCATCCAACCAAGACAGGATACTGGACCGACCCTGCTAGATTCGTGGCCACCCCAATAAACCAGCTAATCATACCAACAGAAGCTGTTCGGTCCTCTAGCAAGCCGGCAAGCTCAACGCCGAACACAAGGGAAGGGGGCCGCCAAGCAATAGGGATGACGGAGTGGTTCACCAGCCAAATACCGGGGGTCAGAAGCAATTTCCCCCCGAAGATCGATCAAATCCGGTGCAGAAATAGCAGTTTGGCTTCCGTTGCCCATCTCATATACCCGCTAAAACTATACCGCACATACATAACTACGCACTTAAGATACCATGGGCATTGGCGGAAGCATAATACGGACAATTCCGCAAGCACTTCGGTAACATTTTTATCTACTTTCCTTTTTTCTTTCTTCATTATCTCTGAAAAACATGTGGCGCAAAGGAGAAACATCTAAGACCGTCTCCATCGGAGTTCGGATCCGTACACTCACCTACAGGGCTACTTCCTTCAAGGATTCCCCTCGCCGAGGACAAGCAACGCAGACATGCGACAGGAGGTCCAAAATAACTTTTTGTAGACCACACTCTTTTTCGAGTCTGTAACATGCCTTTTTTCCTCTACCTTCGACCCAGGGCATATCAAATAGACAGGGTCGTGGCCTTTATATATATTAAGTAATCTTTGGTATATCGCTCAGGTCCCAGTTCACATTACCCGAATTAATCATCTGCGTCTTTCCGCAAATGAACGCGCCCCCTATGGTTGTTTCACAGATATACCTCGGGCTTAACTTGCCAGGGGCTTGGTACGGGAACAAATGAGTTGCCAACAAAGTCCGAACAACTTTTAAAGTGTACTTCGGAGTCGCGAGTTTGGCCTTATATGCATTAGCTCTGAATCATGTCTTGGGTCAATAGTTGGGTTGCCCAGCTCTTGTACTTGCTATCCTACGTCCCGCTCAATCGGCTAGGGTAGTAAAGGGAGAACTTCTACGATTGTGCTTCCGGTTCACCTGGCGAGAGCAGGTCAACCACTCAATGATTTATCGGAATCTCTAGTGATTCCTCTGTGTCACACGAAGGACCTCTTTTCGGTCAAATATGTAAACGCATCGTATGAATAAGCCGCGTACATACCAGGGGCTATGTCGTAGACCCACTATAAAACTCCTATGGCTAAGTGAAAGTGTTAACGCCCTATAGTCTGGTTGCCTGGTTCGCTGCTTTGACACCTCCTTCACGGAGCAAGACGTTGAGTCAAGAGTGATCAAATGCTTTTCCAAACACCCCCGTACTTCCTACGAGGGGGTTGAAGCTGACGACTGGAAAACTTTCAGATTATACTAAAATGGCCACACAGGAGGAATACAAACTTTCGAGCACATAAAAATAGATTAACTATAAAATTGTCTCATACAATTCTCATACACCTCACTCGAACATTATGTCTTTCGAGCATTGACCCTCTATCAAGCGGGCGGCCACTAGGACGTCTTCAAAATAATGCTCCGGTTCATGGCAGTCCTTGCCCCTTGGGTGGACTCCTCACCGCAACATCGATGGCCTTCATCTTCCCCCAGAATGTCTTGACTCAGGCAAAGGCCATCCGTGCACCCTCGATGCACACCGACCACTTCACAGCGTCGATACGTTGAACCGAGCCAACAAGCCGTTGCACCAAGCCGAAGTAACTATTCGGAACAGGCTCAGTTGGCCATAACCAGATTATGACGTTCTTCATGGCAGCGCCAGATATCCTATGAAGCTCGGCCCACTGGCACATCTGCTCATTTAGCAACAGGGGGCGCTTCGACACGCCGAATTGTGACCAGAAAAGCTTCTCTATTGCATACCCCTCTTGCGCCTGATAAAACTGCGCCGCATCGGAAGAACTCTTCGGCAAGTCTAAAAACTCGTCCGGAGAACTCCACAATTGGTTAAGCTGAGCATAGTTTGGATCGCCGAACTTAGTCTGTAGCAAAAATGGCTCACCAGCCACAATATCCCTAGCTTGCCGGATCTCCTCATGGGCGGCTCTGGATTCAGACCGCGCTTCTCTCGCCTCTCGTAAGGTCTTGTCAATTTCAGCCGTTTGGGCTTCATTCTCCTTCTCAAGGAGTTCACAGTGGCTAGCAGCATTTTTTAGTTTGAGCGCCATCATGGATATCTTCTCCTCGTCTTGTCGCCGAGCAGCTCGTTCGGCTTTTAACTCAGCCGGTGCCTTTTCGGTAGCCGCATTACTACACCGGGCCTGCTCTGCCCGAAGAATTTCAACGACGGTAGCACCATCTACAACCATGCATATTACAGTATATAACTTTCAGCATCATGCTTATATCACAACAATGTATGTGAATGGAATGCCCCGAATACATACCTTGCGATTCGTCGAGACGCATATGGATTAACGCAATGTCATCCCCGGCCACATCAAGCTTCCATTGCAGCTCGGCAATATCCATAGTATGGGAAGTAGCCTGGGGGAAGCAACCTGTGTTCAAGTTAGTCCTTGAATATTTCTTCTTGATCCTCCGTTCGCCTCCCATGGGAAGCCAACCCAAGTCTCACGGGATACTATCTATACACAGGTGTATTTTGCGAATAAAACACAATTGCACATATTACAGTACAAACCTCGAAGCCTCTTAGTAGGCTCGCAAAGGCCTCATCTAATCCGCTCTTCATGGACAGGACCTTTTCAACCATCGTGCCCATCAAGGTATGATGTTCCTCTGAGACGGACGCCTGCCGCAGCATGTTCATCAAGATATCCGGCATCTCTGGGTCTCCGGAGGCTGCCGTAGGAGTACGCCCACCCTTTGAAGGGATCCGTTCATTTGTATCCGGCTGTATACTGGATTTTCCGAGGCCCAAATTGTTGTTCCCCTTACCCTGGGCCATGGAAGTATCACCTTCGGGTAATGTCTTCATCATCCCTTGCACCACTTGTTGGTCGGGGGAGACCCTCCGTGATGACACCTCGAAGTCATCCGCCCTATTTGACGGAGAGGCCGGTGGGGGCGTCTCGCTTTCCATCATCTCTGGGAGAAGGTCCCCCGAGAAAGAAAATTGTTGAGGAAGACTGTGTGCTGAGCTGCAAAGAATATATATCCCAGGCATTATAAGAAAAGAACGGGACATGTTTAAAATAGCCTTGTACACTTACTATTTGGCCCGAGGCTTGTCCTCGTCATGAGATTGCGCTTCGACGTCCTCCTAGCCCGAGTCACCCACCTGAGGCATCTTGCCTCTCTTAGGAGCCTGCTTCTCCCAATCTTCGGAGGCGACCCTTTTCTTCCTAAGAGGGAATGAGACAGTGCCCCCCCTTCACTTTTGTCTTCGGATGAAGGGATTTTGATTCCTCTGGACACAAAGTCTGATGTACCCTTGGAATAGGAGCCATCTTTTGTCCTCTCACTCTCCGCCTCGCCCTCTTTCACAGGCATCTAGTATGGTACCAGGGCCAGCATCCTTGTTAGAATAGGATTCGTTGGGCCCTCGGGTAGAGGGACAGAACACATAATTAGTTCTGCCTTCTTTATCCAACCCTGGAAGAGGATAGCTTGCTTAGTACCATATTACGATATGCATAATTACAGAGTGTTCGGGAGCCAAGTCCTTACCGGGGTATCCGAACGGGTGCAGTTAAGGCCAGCGTCCTCGGTAGTGTCTGGCCAATGTTTCCGCTTGCCGAAAAATAACATCCACATCCCATCGTGTGTGGTGTTGAAGAAGTGTTGGAGGATTTGTGGTCCTTCTGGATTAAACTCCCACATGCGGCGAGACCTGCGCTGGCATGGCAGGATTCGTCGAACTAACATCACTTGGATTGCATTGACAAGATCGATGTCTCTCTCGAGGAGGGTTCGGATGCGGCTCTGTAAAGTATACACCTCATCAACTGATCCCCAGTGCAGCCCCTTGTTAACCCATGATGCAAGCTGTAACGGTGGGCCAGGACGGAATGTGGGTGCAGCAACCCACTTGGTGCTGCGGGGCTCCGTAATGT
Source organism: Triticum dicoccoides (assembly GCF_002162155.2). Classification (NCBI taxonomy): domain Eukaryota; kingdom Viridiplantae; phylum Streptophyta; class Magnoliopsida; order Poales; family Poaceae; genus Triticum; species Triticum dicoccoides. The sequence goes on from NC_041382.1 coordinate 199,149,179, forward strand.
AAAACCACTCCCGCTGCCAGTGATTGGAAGTTTCGGTAAAAGAACCTTTTGGCCAATGAGTGCTTGTGAGTTGGCTGGTCATAGCACCGCCGCACTCCACCTGTTCCCCGTCGACTACCTTCGGCTTCACACTGATGGTCTCGAGCCATAAGCCGAAGTGTGGGGGGATTCGGAGGACGGCCTCGCATGTAATGATAAATGCCGAGGCGTGGAGGATAGGGTCCGGTGCTAGGTCATGAAATTCTAGTCCGTAATAAAACATTAGCCCCCTGACAAAGGGGTGAAGAGCGAACCCTAGCCACCAGAGGAAGTGGGAGATGAATACGACCCTCTCGCCAGATCTGGGGGTCGGAATAACCTGTCCTTGAGCAGGAAGCCTATGGTGGACCTCCGCGGTCAAATATCTGGCTGCCCGAAGCTTTGTGATATCCTCCTCTATAACGGAGGAAGCCACCCATCAGCCTTGAGAGCTGGGTCTGGACATGATGGGGAGGCTTGAAACAATGAAGTCGAACCTTGGGTGTTAGAGCTCGAGGTTGGGAAGGCTGAGGAGAGGTTTGGCATAAAAGGATGGCCCTTGGTTCCTTTATAAAGGCCGCGGGTATTGAACGCCTCCTCCTAAGCCTAAGAACCTGCCTATTCCTAAGGAATCTTTCCCGCGGTACGGTTGGGTTACCCATCCTCGTATTGATGAAAATCCCGCAATTAGGGGACACGATCTCTGCTTCGACAAGACATGCCAAGGAAAACCATGCCCCGAAACGTGGAACGGCGGGACGGGAAACAGTTCGAAATAATGACCGAGAAGCGTGACATCATATTACTTGAGTTGTCAGCAGATTGGGTTCGTGGAATACTATACTCTCTACGACTGTGTGTTGCAGATCCGGACACGTTTGTTTCATCCGAAGATTGTTTTGGAGTTCGGAAGGAGGAACTCGCCTTGCAATGCCGAAGACAGAATTACGCGCCGGATATCTTGTCATTGAAGCCAGGTTCAGGGGCTACTGAGGGAGTCCTGGACTAAGGGGTCCTCGGGCGTCCGGCCAATTAGCCATGGGCCGGACTGATGGGCTATGAAGATGCGAAGACCGAAGACTGTACCCGTATCCGGATGGGACTCTCCTTGGCGTGGAAGGCAAGCTTGGTGACCGGATATGTAGATTCCATTCTTTGTAACCGACCTTGTGTAACCCTAGATCCTTCCGGTGTCTATATAAACCGGAGGACTTAGTTCGGATAGGGCAGACTCATTATCATAGCCATACAAGCTAGACCTCTAGGGTTTAGCCATTACGATCTCGAGGTAGATCAACTCTTGTAACACTCCTATTCATCAATATCAATCAAGCAGGACGTAGGGTATTACCTCCATAGAGAGGGACCGAACCTGGGTAAACATCATGCCCCTTGTCTCCTGTTACCATCGACCTAAGACGCATAGTTCGGGACCCCCTACCCGAGATCCGCTGGTTTTGACACCGACAACGGTCACTGTCTCTCCAGAACGCCAATGCCGCATTCACGAGACTTAACTACAGGTGCAGTTGGTGTGTCACTGACATGCAGGCCAGATGCCTGTTGGGCCCACATGTCAGCGACCCAACTACACCTGCAGTTACATCACTGAAGCAGCGTCCGCATTCACGCCCGACGCGACCTCTCATTGATCGATGCTTGCTTCCTGGAGATCTCTGTCTTGAGTGGGTTGTCCGCCGACAACTCTTTGCCTAGTGCTCCAGGATTCATCAATGAACTGACAAACAAAAAGCAATCGAAAGGAAACCACAATCGCACTAAAAACGGGAAAAGAATAGGCTGTGAGAATCAGTCGGTGCTTCGCAAAAAGAAGATTCTTGGAATGAAAATATAGTAGCATCACTTTCGCCCACCTTTCCTTGATCGGTATAGAAGAAAAGTGGCTGAAGTGAGTAGCCTAGAGTGAGGTTTTCTTCAAGAAAGGGGAGAAAGGGCTTCAACGAGCGTTCCAGTGAAATGATGGTTGCTTCGTCCAGTCCAACTTTGAGGCCACTTTGTGATATGACGGGTCATGACGGTCACACCAGGGTGACCGATGAGTCTTGACTGTAGCACCTCGCTGTGATTTGGTGGATGGCACGCGGGCCCGGAAGCTTTGATGTCCCGCATGTAGATAGAGCGGCTAGTCATATACTTAATATTGTGCACCGCAACCAAGGTGGAGAGGAAAACAAGAGAACTATGTATTTATCTATGGTGTAGATTCACTCATTTTGCAACATATGTACTCATTTAGGGTGTAGTCACTTGTTGAATCTCTAGAAAGGAAAATACTCCTTTCCGGTTTACAGGGCTATACTAGCAAGTACTACAATAGTGGGCTTATAGCCTACTTACATATCAATTTTGTCTCATGCAAGAGCCTGGCTATATGCGTGCTCCAAGGCTCTGCACCACGCCCCACCCCTACACAAAGACTGCCAAGCGAGCATTTGGCTCTTCGCCTCTTCGAGAAGACGAACAATGATGTTACTATTTCTACAGTATCGAATCAACTACTGCATGTTCGTCCACCGCGTGCGGGAGGGAAAGGTTGTTTTAGTAAGCAAAATCATGTCCTCGTCTGCGAGCCACCGTGCGCATGGGCGCGGGAGAAGGCGTGTAGTAGTAAAATCAAGCTTCTCCTCATTGTACGAGTTGACGTGACACATCATAGCACTGGCCCCACATGCTTGCCTCTAAACTTGGCTAAAAGACCCATAGTGTACAATATATTTGCTGCAACCTCTAACATTTACCCCACCACAAATTAAAGTATATGTTCCTGTCTTGACCAGATGAGCGTGCAAACTACAATCACGAGGATGACAGGTAGGGCCAGAAGATTATTTTAATCAAAAAATTCTTCGAGACAGCCTCATAGCATGGAGCCGACCCCAACAATTTTAAGATTACAGGCATGATACATGCTATCCTAGACTATTCTACACATGAAACTACCACATGAGCATTCGGGGTGCGCTTGGCTCTTTGCCTCTTCGGGAAGTCGCACAATGATGGTACTACTGCAGTGGAGTACTACAGTATGCTTCTGGCCATCTGATACCGAATGAACTGCTGCATGTCCATCGCGTGCGGGAGGGAGAGCGTGTAGTGAAACCTTCTCCTAGTCCTGCAAGCCACCACGCTCATGGGCGAGGGAGAGGGTCTTGTAATCAAACTTCTCCTTGTTGTACGAGTTGACACGACACATCAAAGTAGTGCACTCGATATATTTAAATAATTTGTGTTTACCGATGCATTAATTACAAAGCATGCATGCATTCCCTGACTTTCCTTTTGAGTACTTGCATGTGTTGATTTAATGCACCTTGAAGTAGTGTGAATATGTGATGGTAAAGCTTTGTAATGCCCCAGCCCTAAAGTGAGAGATGGTTGTGCATGAGGAGGGGCGACAGACGAGGAGCTCCGTCATGGTTTATTGGTCCCTATGATAATCTATGCCAAATTTTGAATATAAATTTAACTAACCAAATGTTCATGCATGTCACAAAAACTTACATCTATGTTCAAATACGAATCAAAGCATATAATTTTTGTTAACATGCACTAACATTTTGTTAGTTAAATCTTTGGTCAAAATTTAGCACAAATTACAAAGGGGCCGAATAAATATTGTACTCTCACATTTTGTTTTGAGGATACTCCCACATAGAAAATATAAATAATAATGCATGTTCGGGCAGCCCACGTTTCCGATAACTTTAGTCGTGGGCTTGTTCACAAATTTTACGAGGCACTGGTTATTCATTTAACGGAGGATATAGTACCAGACTTGAATGATACAAAGTGTGACCTGGCACACAGTAACACCACTTGGAATAAGTGTGTAGCTATCTCAAAAAACAATCGATAACTCAAAAAAAAGGTGACCTGGCACATAGACAATTTAAAACGATTGTTTTGATGGAGTGAAAAAAGAAAACTACCCCACTATACGTATATATATAGGTCGGAGCCTCCGCGCTTGCTTGCTAGGGTTGCTATATTCACACTTTCTCATCCTCTCTAGATCTAAACAAGATATCGGTGGTAACACTTCTCCTCACCGCTGGTTACCGATCCGGATTTATCCCCCTCTTCCGGTGAAGGGGAGGAGGGGCAGCGTTTAGGCCATCGCCGACAGCGAGGGAGGAGACCCACTGTCGGCTGCACCGTTATCTCTAGCCGAGCACCGGTGAGGGAGGTCCTCCGATCCCTTCTTTGTTGCCCTAGTGTGGGCGGATCCATCCTCCCGCCGCCCACCTATCCACATCCCGATGACCTTCAGGTATATCTTCCTTTGAAACCAACCTAGCTCTACTTCCCTAGCTCGCTACGTCATTGCATGTGCATCATTTTCTATCTCTCAACCCCTCTCGATCGGATGGTCCAACGTCACCTATTTTTTCTATTGTTAGAGGTAAAGCTTCTTCATGGAGTCGAATCTTGTACTTGGTTCAAACAAGAAATAAAGGGGGGGAATTTAGTATGTACATCCAACTTGGTACAAATAGGAAGGAAAGGGGGTGAAAGTAGTATAGGCTGGTCATCCAACCGGTCTCTTGGTTGAAAAGGGAAATATAGGGGAAACGCTATACACAGTGGTATGACCAGGACTAGATTTTTGCTATCCACACATAGGAGTAGGTGGCTAGAGTGAACAAAAATGGGACCATCCCAGATATGTTTCTTGGATGTTTGTTTCTCGGGGCAACAAACTCTGAATCACCACTTTATGCCCCGGTTTAGGTACATGGTGCTGGACTGCTGGTGCACCCACTGTCCCATGCCCTTATACCAAATATTTAGTTGTTCTTAATCTAATTCCCCTGGTAAAATGAAGCCATGCCACTGTTATAAGCCATGACAAGTTTAGCCAAATGTTTTTGCCAGTAATTGTTTGAGACTTTGAATGTTTCCTATGTAGCTTTTTGTGCAAACAGAGATATCCATGTCACCTCGTTGCTATTGTGACATTTTGGTGCACTGCACAAAACACTTCTTAAAAGAAGTGACTTTTGTGATGTTTAACTGGAATATCAGAATGGAACCGTTGGTTCATTTCGGTGGAACTGCACAAAGGGAGATCTGTGTCCCAATCCTCATCATCCATATTGGCACCATAACCTTCCTTTAGGTAACAATGATATTTAATGCATGTGTTCATCTCTATTTTGCGACTACCATGAGAAAATAATGTTATTGTGTACTAGTACACTTGTACTCCCTCACTAACAAAACCAGTTCTGAAATAGATGGCCAATCATGTACTTGGTTTCACTTACTGGTGAGGAGAAAGAGAAATGGAGCATGAAGAGGAAGAAGAAGAAGAAGAAGAAGAAGAAAGAGGAAATGGAGATCACACGATGGTACCGTCCTATGTTATCCTGACATCTTGCTTGTGGTATTGTATTGATGTGTTGCTACTAGTCTTAATTTACTTGGAAGACTAGCAAGATGCTCGTGCATTGCATGTAACATCAAGATGCATTTGTATGAGTAGTTTATACTGTGAGAGAAAAGGATGAACAACGGAAGGCCTTATTTGCAAATGTAGAGAGGGGTGTGGGTACATTTTTGCAAAATTGACATAGTTTCCTTCCTATTCATCAGATATAAATCAGAAGGCCTATATTGCAGGATGGCAGGCACACCATCATGACCAGCTCTGTTTATTATAGGAGTAGAGTAGATAAGAGTAGAGTAGAGATAGATAGAGAAATGCAGCAGAGTAGTACTTGGGTTGACGACACATCATACTAATTAACTAGATTCTGGATGCATCTGTGACCCACCTCTACATGATCAATAGTGCCAAGGTGATCTTGCTGAAGCCGAGGCCTCGGTAGAGGCCATTCAAGGGCTCCGGCAATGTCTACCTTACATGTGAGACGATCCTCCAGGGAGCCCTTCCACTTCTGTTGTCTCTCTTGCAAGGTCACATAATTAATTAGGAGTACTTAAGTAGCACTAATTTATTGCTGCCTAATTTTCCTGTCGAAGTTAAGCAAATCTTTAGTAGTACCCTATGCTGAATCATGTACGTGTGTATGTGTGTATGTGGAGATGAATCATGTGGTGGAGCAGGGAGGGAACCCTGGTAGTGTCATAACATAATAGTTTTATTGTTTTGCATGTCAATTTATTGCCATTGGTTCAATGAGGCAATGTTTTGCGTAGAGTCCATCATGAATTTGATGCTACTGTTAGAGTAATATGCTAATGTCTTTCTATCCTTTCTCACTAGGCTAATGAAGGTTTCACCTTGTTCCTACTTGTGCAAATTGGGATCATGTTGTACCAATCATACATTTTAGTGGAACTACACAAGACAATACAATGAATTGTGTCCCAGCCGGTGCTTTAACTCTGCTAGAAGTTCTTGATAATCTTTCGATATAATCTCACCACTTGTAAACAAGAGTGATTTCAACCACACATTTGAAGTGCACAAAAATATATACTATTGAGTGATTCCAGTGAGTGCTTTATCATCCCTTCTAGGACTACATGAATAAGCTTTTTTGCTCAGGTTGGTACCAGCCTAAGGCCTTCATCCATATTATTTTACTGTCATCTCTATCTGTATCGTGCTAGTGTCATGAGAAACTCATTTATCTTTGCTCGTTAAAGTTTTGCAACCTATGATACATGGCAATGCTTTGAGTGTTGAGCTATTTGGCACTGATTAAATAAACTAATACCTCTCTTTAAGCAAGACTACTATGTTGCTAAATCTACCCATTAAGATAATGAGGGTGCTTCTATTTGTTAGTGTATGTTTCATCAACTAGTCCCACTATTACAGTAATCTCACTCTCTCAATATATGTGCCAACAGGGATGCTCGATTTTGGTGGAACTACACAAAAACTTTGGGTGCTTCATTGCCTCGACTGCTTCCTTCCTTTCCTGTCGGTATCTTGTCTCGGCTTGCTTCCTTCCTTTCCTATCAATCGCTTCGCTTATCTCGGCTTCTAGTCAAAGGAAATAGTAATTGATATGTTACCTCACACAAGTTGGTACCGGTCTTTATCCTGATTATTGTGCTTGTCATATGTATTGATAATTTGGTATTGTACTACTGTTTGCCGATTTCATAAAGGAGTAACTTGGAGCCTGAACTCGCAGGCAAATCATTACATTGGGCGATTTCAGTAGAACTACACAAAAAGATCAGATGGACAGATACTTAATTTGCTGCTATGTACTCCATAGTTCACTGAGATAAGCATCGATGTTGACAACAAGAAGTGCCTATATTCATTCAAGTATCAACCGGCGTCAACCAGTTGTCAAACTCCAAGTATTAGGAGAGTGAACGCCAAAAATATTGCTTGGTGCATAGCCCAGAAAAACGTAGTCCAGTCTTTGGTCCCAACTTGTGCCTTTTGGTTATCAGCACATATGGTAGCGAACTGTATGGCATGGAATCTAAATATTCTAGACAAATTAGTTGACACGTATATTCATCTGGCACTTAACCAGTCTGCACGCTAGGGATGCTCCATTTCAGTTGAACTGCACAAAAAATTTGGGTGGTTCCTTTTCTCAACTACCTCCTTTCTTGTCTGCAATGTAGAATTTTGGCGAGCTACAGGACCGAGATAAGCCAGTAAACTAGTTGGATGAAAGTAGTGTCCAAGTTGCTCAAACATCCCTCGACACGAGGCCACTATTTCGAGGATAAACCTACAAGCAAAGTTCAGATTGTCTGTGCCGCCCCTTATGTACTCAAAAGTTTACTTGTACAAGCATTAATTTTAGCAAGAAGTACCTCCGATTGAACACCATTTACCAGTCTATACCCTAGGTAATTAAAGTTTGTCCATGGATGATATTGGATGTGATCTCAATCATTTGGATGCATAAACATACTGAACATGTGTATATCTGAATCTTTTTGTGAATTATCTATGAACTAGCAAGATGCCCATGTGTTGCACGAAACATCAAGATCTTGTGGGAGAAAAGGTGAATGAGGGAAGGCCTTATCTGCAAATGTGGAGAGGAGTGAGGGTAAATTGTCATTGTTTCCTTCCTATCTGTTAGATATAGATTGGATGGCCTATATTGCAGGATGGCAGGCACACCATCATCACCAACTTTACTTTTTATAAGAGTAGAGATTATCTATGAATATTGTCTTGTGATCTATCAATCATTTGGATGCATAGACATGCTGAACTTGTGTATATATGAATCTTTTGAGTTGTTGATTGTGAATGTTGGCTACGAATATGAATGTGTCCTTTGAACCTGAGTTTGATACGAATGTTTACCTTTTCGGTTGTACTTGTGTGTGAACTTGTTAGTATGTCTACTGTGGAATTTGTGACGTTTGGGTGTCAATGGCACACCTTCTTCCCGAGAAGAATTGCACCTGCTTTGTTAGGGTAGCAATAGCGCATCAACTCTTTTTAATCTTTTTGCTTTGTCTTCCCCCCTCCCCCGCTCAACCCCTACCGTAATGTTTTCGGCCTCAGAACAAACATAGCACTGCCTCATTTTTGGGGCTTGATGGAAAATCAAGTGTTGCTTTCTGTAGGTTGGCCCACCCAGAAAATGGGCTGCTGGTCCACCACAGACTAGGAGGCTAAAAATACAAGTTGTATGGTGCAGAGGCAAGTAAAAAACGCCATCGAGAGCCATCCACTGAAAAAAAATCGCGTTTGATGTGCTTGTTCAGTCGCGCTGCCGGCCCCCTCTTTAATCCAATTCGCTCCATTCCCCAACCAGCAGCACGGAACGGAAGTTTATTTCCCCCTCGCGCCTGTCAGGGGATTGAAGAAGCGCGGCATCGAATCCAACACCAGTGATGGCTGCTTGTCCAAGTGATTTTCAGATAAGAAACTGCATGTTTCAAAGGCAGAGCATTTAAATGAACATGCACTTTTAAACACATGGATGACAGAATGTTGGAAATTTTATTCATGCTAAAAAATGGAACTAACAACGAGCTGATCTACATTCATGTATAGCACATCTTCATATGATGCAAAGTCAAAAAGATATGTTATTTTCAAAATGGCAAGACAATGTTGAGTGTGCGAAAAATTGGGTAAACTAGGGACAAAATTTTGGCAAGTGTTAGATATTTTCAAATGCACCACTTGGAATTGAACCCGGGCAGTACAACTTTTGGGTGAGAGGGCTGCAGCCACTGGGCTAGTGTAGTATGTTCGAAAGAATGAAGGCGTCTTCCCCGGCTCCGGTTCTTTCTCGTCCATGTGCACTCGCCGTGGCGCCGCCGTATGCCATTGTCAACATTCCAAACAAACAAGAGGAATCCGGAGAGGACTGTATGCCGAGAGACTGGCAGTGGGGACCCACCAGGTCCAAGCCGTACGTAAGCAAGTGCCCCATTGGAAAGAAAGCTGTTGGGGATCATAGTAATAATTCAAAATTTTCCTACGTGTCACCAAGATCAATCTAAGAGATGCTAGCAATGAGAGAGAGAGAGAGGGAGTGCATCTTCATACCCTTGAAGATCGCTAAGCGGAAGCGTTACAAGAACACGGTTGCTGGAGTCGTACTCGCGGTGATTCAAATCCCGGAAGATCCGATCTAGCGCCCAATGGACGGCGCCTCTGCGTTCAACACATGTACAGCCCGGGGACATCTCCTCCTTCTTGAGCTATCAAGGGGAGAGGAGACGTTCAGGGAGAACTCTGGCAGCACGACAGCGTGGTGGTGGTGGTGCTCGTGGTTCTCCAGCATGGCTTCGCCAAGCACTACGGAAGAGGAGGAGTTGGAGGAGGAGAGGGCTGCACCAAGGGAAGGGTCACTGCTGCCCTCCCACCCCCTCACTATATATACGGTGAAGGGGAGAGGGGGAGACGCCCTAGGGTTTCCCCTAGGGGGCGGCGGCCAGGGAAGATTGGATCTCCCTAGGAAAACCCTAGGGAGACTTGCCCCCCAAGCCAAGCCAGGTGGAGGCTTGCCTCCCAAGTCAGGTGGAGGCACTCCACCTCCCCAAGCAACATGGGGAAGGGTGTGGGGGCGCACAGCCCCTTAGTGGGCTGGTTTGCCCCTTCCCCTTGGCTCATGATGCCCTGCAACACTTGCCGGGGCCCCGAAACACCTTTCGGTCATGCTGGCCATAGCCTGGTACCCTTGGAACACTTCCGAACTCCAATACCCTTCGTCCAATATATTGATCTTCACCTCCGGACCATTCCGGAACTCCACGTGACATCCGGGACTCCTCACTACCTTTGATAACCACATAAAATTTCCCATAACAACTCTAGCATCACAGAACCTTAAGTGTGTAGACCCTACGGGTTCGGGAACCATGCAGACATGTCCGAGACATCTCTCCAGCCAATAACCAATAGCAGGATTTCGATACACATATTTGGACCATTCTGTCGGTCACTATTGAGAAAGGCTTGGTGGGCTGAAGCTGGTCATACGACACTTGGAGGCTATCGAATGTGTCGACGGATAGGACGTTGAGCCCTGCGCCGCCGTCGATGAGGGTCTTGGTAACTTGCACGTTGCTGATGACTGGGGAGCAAAACATCGGGAGGGCACCAGCGGTAGCTGCGCACTTGAGCTGGTCTGCCGAGTTGAACGTGATGGGGCACTGGGACCATCTGAGCGGGCACGTGGCTTCGAGCTTGGGGAGGACTGCATTCACTTCACGAGCAAACTGCTTGAAGATACACTGTGAGGCTGGGGCCTGCGCTCCCCCCAAGATGCAGGCGATAGCATGCGGTTCCTGGAAGCCCCCAATCCCCTCGTCTTGATGATGCTCGTCATTCCTTCTTGGCGGTGGCGGCATGGGAGGGAGTTCGGCGTTGCCTTGAGGACGATCCTCACAAGGATGATCCCTCCAGGCGCCCTTGCGAGGTTGATCCTGCCAGCGGTCGTCGCGAGGCCAGTCGTGCCACTCCTGGTGTGGGCCACGGTCGTCCCAGCGTCCACCACCACGTCCTACTCCTCGGCCGTAGCCCTGGTCGCTGCGCTCAGGGCGCCGACCGAATCATCCTTCATGAATGGCTTTGAGATCTTGACAGCCGCTGGTGTTGTGGGTGTTCAGGTTGTGGAAGGCACAGAACGGGCGGCTGCCCTTGGATCACTCTGGTTGTTCCCTGCCACGCTTTGTGTCTGATTCCGCTACGAGCACGGATGCTCCCTTGCGCTTCACGTCCTTAGCCTTGGCTTTCTTCTCCTCTAGGTCCGTAGCAGTGTGCTCGAGGAGGGAGAGGCGCCCCTCCTCAGCTCTAGCACACTTGGTCGCGATGTTGAACAGCTCCAGGGTCATGCACAACTCTTCATGGATGGCGAGCTCCTCCTTCATCTTGACGTCGCAGACACCATCGGAGAATGCTGAGATGATGGCCTCATCGGTCACCTTGGGGATCTTGATCCGTGCGTTCTTGAAGCGCTGAATGTACTTTTATAGGGTCTCTCCTGGTTGTTACTTGATGCAGCGCAGGTCGCCCGCGACTGGGGGCGGCCGGGAGTGCCCTGGAAGTTGGCGATGAAGTGGATGCGCATTTCGTCCCAGGAGGAAATTGAGCCTGGAGGCAGGTTCAGGAGCCAGGAGCGGGCGCCCTCCTTGAGAGCCATGGGAAACCAGTTCGCCATGACTTTCTCGTCGCCGTTGGTCGCTTTGATGCTCAGCTCGTAGAGCTGCAAGAACTCCTCGGGGTTGGGGGTGCCGTCGTAGCGAGGAGGCAGGTCCGGCTTGAACTTGCTCGGCCGGCCGACGCTACACAGCTCGGGGGTGAAAGCACGGCAGCCAGCTATGGTCACCGGGACCCACCTTGGGGGTCGAGCTTGGTCTTGGTGGGGTCCGTGCCCTGCCGCTACGGGTGGCACGCGATCTTGCCTCAGCAGCCGGTCCCGGCGCGGCGGCGCGAGGAGCGGCGGAGCATTTTCTTGCGGTCGAGGGACTTCTTGACAGCTTATTTCTTCACAAGCGGGCGCAGGGCATGCCGTGCAGCCGCGCGCCTTGGTTCCAGGCCACCGTATTAGGGCGGAGGTGGTGGAGGCGCTCCGTCAGCTATGTCGCCAGTAGCTGGCGGAGGGCGAGGCAGAGAGAGGGATGGCGCAGGGGAGCCCCCTGTGGTGCGGACAAGCTCGGCGATGCGGTCGAGCCAGTCCTCATAGAGGTTGTCGACCGGGCGGTAGCGCAGGAGCTCATGCGCCGTGAGAAGCGCGGCCCATGCGTCCATGGGAGGGCGACGTGGATGGGAAGAATAACCGGCCGGGGTCAGCGATGGAGTGGTGGTGCGGCCGTCCCGCCGCACCAAGGGGTGTAGCGAGGATGCTTGCTACTCGTTCCCCGCCGGGCCGGTGGCGGCGTTGGTGGCAGGCGACGGGGAACGACGAGGTGGCCCACCGATGGGAGCCGTCTGAGCGACGTGGGCGGTGAGCACAGCCCGGCGCTCAGCACGAGTGCGGCGCAAGTCTGCCATGGAGACGACGAAGCAACGGGGCACGTGTCGGATGTGGGGTTCTGGCAAACCGTTAAGTTTCGAACACTTGGGTGCATGCAAAGTCTTTTCCTCCCACTGATCTACGCCCTAACTCGGTAAGATCTCGCGGACGAACTCAATGAACTTGCAACACGGAAAGACGCAAGATTTATACTGGTTCGGGCCACCGTTGTGGTGTAATACCCTACTCCAGTGTGGTGGTGGTGGATTGCCTATTGGGCTGATGATGAACAATACAATGGGAAGAACAGCCTCCTAAGGTTGAGGTGTTCTTGTGCTTGGCTAACTTGTGTGGGTGAGAGTGATCTCAGATCTCTCTCCTCTCCCCCTCTCTCCTTCCTTTCTCCTTCCTTGGTCCTTATGGTGGTGGCTTGTCCTACTTATAGAGGCCCTGGTCCTCTTCCCAAATCTTGAGCGGGAAGGGAGCCAACAATGGCGGGCAAATTTGAAGGGGGACAGCTAGTACAAGCTATCCTGACAAAAGTGGTCTTCGCCTGCCAAAGGCTCTGGTGGTGACGCCGTCGGGGGCTCCACGATGACCTCCGTCTTGCCGTCCTTCTGGCTTGGTCTTTTTGCACCAAAATCACAACCTTTGCCTGATGCCTCGGTACTCCTCGCCTGTGCTAGTTTCCTTAGCACCAAAGAGGAAACAAGGACGCTGTGTGCGCTGGCGCCCGCCTGGTGTCGATCGTCATGGCTTACGTCACGAGAGCCTCGTGAGGTTCACCTCGCCTTGATACCTCCGCTCCTCGTGAGCCTGCCTGACTAGGACGCTCCAGAGGAGGTCTTTGATGCCTTGTTGATGAAGGTGGGCCGTACGGCCTGCTAGCTTAGCCACGCCGCGGGTCGTAGGCGGGCAAGCCTGGGGACCCCCGTTCCCAAGACGCCGACAGTAGCCCCCGGGCCCAAGGTGCACTCGGGCTTGGCTTCGCGGCGAAGGCAAGGGTCAAGTACGTAGCACCGCGGGCCTCAAAATCCTGCGGTTGATTGGAAGCGGTGTCTCCACTTCCCCATGCTGCCTTGCCAACTACACGACTTGACGAGTCCCTGCGACATGCAAGCAAAACCATCATTACCTGCGATCGTGGGAGGTGCCAATTGGCCTTCTCTTGCTATAAATGGGGAGGGGGCGGAGCCCTCGTTGCCCATCTCTTCCTACCTTGCCCCCGTCTTCTTCCTCGCTCCATTGCTCACTGCGCCACCAATGGCGCCAGGAAGGAAGTTCTCTGCCGCTAAGAAGGGAAAGGCCCCTCGCGAGTAGCCCGGCTCGCCGGCGCCCAAGCGCGGACGTGGCTGTCTGCGCAAGCACGCCACGTCCCCTGGCACGGCCCATAGTCGGAGCGGTGCCACAGCACGCAGAGGGGGTCGCCCCAGCCATGGCGATCTAGTTGATGAGGCGAGGCTTGCTTTGGTGGCACCCCCCCCCCATCTGCGTTTCCACACGATGGAGGTGTCACCTGAGTTTGTTTTCTGGTCAGAGAATCCGGCCGGCAACTGGCTCCAACTCCCGTGCTTCTTCACCGACGATCTGCCGGCCTCTGGTCTAGGCAGACTCTGGCTGCAGGCGGATGGTTGATTCAGCAAGGCCTCTTGGGTTGCAGTCGCGACTTCCGCCGCGAGCAATGTAGCCCTTGCCCGCGGTCGGCAGACGTTCACCCGCGCATGCGGCTTGGGCCGGCGGTGCGCCCTCCACTTCAAGTATGATGGCGAATCAACCCTCTACGTGAGGGTGTTTGGGGAAGACGGTCGTCGCGCCGGGTGCTGCCCCAAGGCAAACGATGGTGATGAGGTGCTTGGTCTTGGGGACGGTCGCGACGAGGATGAGGGCGAGCCTGCCCTTGGGGCAGCTGTGTCATGTCCAGCTACGACGGATCTTTCCTCCGGTGACAGCTCCAGCAGCAGTGGCCACGACCAGCCGCCGCGCCTACTTTGAAGGCGGCAGTGGGTAATCTCATCGCCGCGCCTCCCTGAAGTGCGAAGAAGGATCCGGCTAGGCTCGGGGTGCCGCTAGGGGTCTGCCTCCGCAGATTGCCGCAACGCTGCTTTTGTTTTATTCTTTTTCCTGCATCAAGAATGTAACCAGTTTGGGCCCAAGGGGCATGTATCAAACTATGGTTCCTCGATTGTGGCACCGTGCGTGTTGTGTCGTTATTTCATGCAAAGATAACTTAACCTGGAATATCCAGGACACCCTCTTCCTCACGAGGCGCTCATTTCCTCACGTCCATCTTGCCTTGGTGGCCTGCATTTGCTCGGAACTGCAAAGGCTCGTTAGGAACTGCGTTAAAAGTTTTGACGTTCGCCCTGGCCCCGACCTGGCGCCTTGTATTGCGGTACCCGAGGGGCACGGACTAGGAGGGGCATGCCAGCTTTTGGGCTCGAACAAGGGTGGCTCGCGAGAAGGCAGAGAAGGGAGAAAATGCTCGCGAGGGCACCTGCCCAGCTGTCAGGACCCCGATTCCAAGTCACACTGATCTAGGCTATAACACCTCATATCACTTTGCGGCCTCACGCACGGTATTCCCACGGGTGTCGCCTTACCATGGCCCGGGACCATTTGCGCCTTTTGGCTCACGTATATGATAGTGTCGCTAGCATCCATATGACAGAGAACCCAGGCCGACAAGGCTAGTCGTGAACCCAAAGCCGCACAAACTTACGGGGACAGGCATACATGAATCAACATCAAGCATGTCGATCAGCAGCGTGTGAATCCGGGCTGTAGCACTGGGCTAACAGGACTCCGGGAACCTGGGTTGTAGCAAGCTAGGCAGGACTCCGGATGTCACCCTGTGACATTTCCCCGAAGGGACAGACACAGGAACGAAGTGAATCACATGTTGGCCAGTCAAGTGTTCCGGAGCAGTAGTGCTGGGCTAGCAGGACTCCGGTGAACCGGGTTGTAGCGGGACTACTATGGCTCATGGAATCACTAGACTATATTTCCCCATAAGTGAGGCTGCCAAGGATAAACAACTAGATTTTTGGATCCCACACGTACCAAGCATTTCAATCATTCACACAATATGCTCGATATGTGTAAATACAACATGGCATCACAACAAAACTCTACAACTCAAAGTACTTTATTTAAAGGCTCCGGGGAGCCATACATAACATGTTCATACAGGTAGGGGTCACATGACCCGACACTCAAGTCATACAAGCATACAAGCACATGCGGAAGCAAACTAGTCTGACTACAGACACTAGAAAGAAAGAATGCTTGATGAAGCCTGTCTATCTACATAGGGCCCTCCATGGCTCAGAATCACCACCTAGGTGGCAAGTCACTCATCAACGTCGAGATCTACGTAAAACCCGTCGGAGGGGGTGGTGTTGTCGTCTGAAATAGTAATTAAAGCAACATGAGTACAAAGGTACTCAGCAAGTCTTACAATAGATCCTACTATACATGCTCATTCTCAAGAAGGTACTGGAGTTATAGCAGCAAGCCAGCTTTGACTCTTGGCTAAGCTATCCTACGAGACACCACTTGTAAATGTTTTGCGCACACGAGTCCACTAAACACCATCACAATACTCCACCGTGTATATTCCCTCGTCATCCTACAAGAGGGCCATCCGCGGTACTCACACTTATCTTGAGTCTTTTAGTAGTAACCATTAGCTTGTCTATGAACTATATAGGAAACCAAGTAGTCCTTTACCGTGGACGCGACTATTCGAATAGATGATGTTAACCCTGTAGGGGTGTACTTCTTCATACATGCTCTCACCACTTATCATTGTTTACACGACATGTACTCGGCAACCTTCAAGCGGAAGCCCAACGAGGGTGTCGGCCACGGCCTACCTAAACACTCAAGTCTCTAGTCCAGGTCTATCACCTATCCAGGTACCATCTGCAGGGAGTCCGGCCGAGGTTTCCACACACGGCCCCGAACGATGTGTACAGGGTCCCGAGATGCCAAGAGGGCTCCCGGCATACCCGGTCATGGTGTATCTACCGCATCATAGCCCACCCCTAGGGTCAGCGCTACGCACGGCCGCCAACACATAACCTATAAACACACCAGAAACTAGTTGCAACTCCTGGACAGAGGACTAGGGTGGTTAAGAAGCCGAGAGGGTCAATTAAGGATCCCAATGCATGGTAGTAACTTATTCTTAAATCACACATACAGATCTCGGTGCTTAATGGCGGTTCCAATGAAACAACCCACCATGTACTCCTACATGGCCTCTGATCGATACCTTTACCAAATAATGTTCAACACATCACTCGCATTACCAACATATTCATTAAACTCTAGCCCATCACCAGATGAACCAGACCTAACACAACTCTAAGCATAGTAGGCATAGCAAGGTAGGAAACACAGACATGGCTCAATCAACTCCTACACATGCTAGTGGGTTTCATCTAGTTACTTTGGCAATGACAGGTCATGCAGAGGAAAAGGGTTCAACTACCACAGCAGACAGCAATTTAAAACGATGTTGTCTTAAATGCAGTAAATGAGAGCAGGAGCGAGAACATGGGATTGTATCGATATGATCAATGGGGCTGCTTGCCTGATGGAGTAGTAGTAGGGTACTGCCCTTCAGTCGGATATTCGAAGGTATCCTCGGAGGCAGAACCTACCACAAAAGACACCACAAAACACAATCATCACATGGCAATATGCAACAATATGATGCATGCTATGACATGGCAATATGGTGTGTCTTGGCTAATGCATTGTAAAATAGGTTGGTTTGAGTCCATTTGATTCAAAGATTCAAATGAGAGCTCATGATATTAAGTCATATAAGTGCATTAGCTTGTTTCACGTAAACATCAATGTTAAAGTGTTCTGTCATGCATTAAACCATTACAAATGGAAAGATTGAATTTTTCTGATCATTTTTCATATATAAATCTTTGCATTTGGAGTTACAGATTAATTTCTATGAATTTTTGAAGTTTAGAACATTTTCTGGAATTTCCTATATAAAAGTAAATCCAGAAAATACTTATTGCATCAGCAGTGCGTCATGGTGACGTCGGCGGTCAACGGAGCCGGTCTAGGTCAAACTGACCAGTGGGTCCCGTCTGTCTGTAGTTAGTTAAACTAACTAAGTGTAGTTAGCACTAAACCGATGTTAATTAGTAGGGCGGGCCCCACCTGTCATAGACCCAGGGGGTCAGACTGGCCCCACCAGAGGTCAAACTAGGTTAGCGGGGTCAAACTCGCTGACGTTTAGCCACCGGCGAGGTCAGACGCGGCGGGGCAGTGCGGGTTTTGCACTCTGACGACCAAATGGATGGCGGAGACCTCCTACGCGTAGCTGGGAGCAAGCCGCGTCGAGTGGTGGTAGTGGGTGGAGCTGGGGTGGCCGGAAACGTTGCCGGCGATGAGCGTTTGCGGCTGCCGGAGTTCGGGAGAGGTCGAACTAGTCGCTAGGAGGCACGGAGAGGAGCGTGCGGGGGTGCTACGGGCTCCTGCGAGTGCGCTGAAGATGATGACGTGCTCGGTTGCGAACCAACGTGGTTGTGGCCACGACGGCGACGTGCGGTGGCGGCGGCGGGTGCGGCCGAGCTTGCTGCGGTCGCTGCGGTGCTCGAGAAGGCAAACAGAGAGGATGGGGAGGTAGCTGAGCTCACGGCGATCATAGCAGAGCAGACGGCGAGGTCGGGGATGAGCTGGTGCGGTGGTGACGGTGAAGGGGATCTCCGGCGATGGCGAGGTCGGGCGAGGTTGTTGCGGTGGCTCCAGGGCAAGCGAGCGCTCGGGGATCGGCTTGCGCGAAGGAGAGGAGGGCAGCATAGCTTCTAGACATGGTGGCGCGGCGCGAGGACGATGGAGAGCGCGGCTACATCGGTAGTGCGACAGCAGGGGCGTCGGCCATGGCAGTAGAGGGCGAGGGAGAGAGGCAGAGGAGTGAGCGAGGTGTCTGCGAGGTCGAGGCGGCGACATGGAGCTCGCCCAGGTGTCCACGGGCGTGAGCGGCAAGCAAGTGGCACGGTGGCAACCTCTCGCGCGCCGATGTCACCTCATGCCTGCCTGCCTGGCAGGAGGAAGCAGCTGGCTAGCATGGGCCAGCACAGTGCTGGGCCGCCAGGTGGGCCGGTTGGTGGGTTGCGGCCAGGTAAGTAGTTTTCCTTTATTTCTGTTTTTTTATTTTTGCAGGTTTGTGGCATTTCTAAAAATACCTAGGCATTTCCAAAAATCACCAAACTGCACATGCTCACTGTATGGAACATATCCAACATGGAACATTTCAGTTTGGGATTATTTGGACATTTAAAATATTTACTAGCATTTAAATGCCAAATGCAAGTTACATATGATTTAATTCAATGATCTTGCAATGACCTAGAAAAATGTGAACCCATTTTGTCAGAAGTTCTAACCCAAGACAAAAAGGGTGGACTTTTTAGAAGGGCATTTCAGGTTCATTGAAAATGATTTTAGTAAACCCTAGTTCTTTTCAGGGGGGTGCTCGGGGTTCTGTCATCCCCATTTCAAGTTTTTGGAAAAGTAAACATGATGCAACACTCTAATGCAAGAACTAGCTAGGATGTGACAACTCACCCCCACTCAAAAGAATCTCGTCCCGAGATTTAGCGTCCGGCGGGAAGAAGGTGGGGTACTCAAGTCGAAGACGATCCTCCCTTTCCCAAGTGGCTTCTTTCTCAGAGTGGTGTGACCATTGAACCTTGAGAAACTTGATGTTGTGGCGTCGAGTGGTACGCTCGGCTTGATCAAGGATACGAACGGGATATTCCCGATATGTGAGATTATCTTGGAGATCAAGCATTTCGTGGTGCACTCCACGGATAGGATCCGCGAAGCAACGCCTGAGTTGAGAAACGTGGAAGACATCGTGAACTCTAGAAAGATGCGGAGGTAGTTCCAATTGGTAGGCAACTTCTCCTTGTTTGGCAAGAATGGGAAAGGGTCCAATTTGCCTTTGATACCGAAACGATGGGTTCCCTTTAAAGGAGTAACCCGAAGGTAAGCCTTCTCGCCGACTTCATAAGTCATGATCTTATGTTTGCGGTCATATTGGCTCTTTTGACGAGATTGGGCTGTTTTCAATTTCTCATGAATAATGCGAACCTGCTCTTCTGCTTCCTGAATCATATCCGGGCCAAAGAGTTGTCTTTCCCCGGTTTCTGACAAGTTAAGAGGCGTTCGGCATTTTCGTCCATAGAGAACTTCGAAAGGAGCTTTGCCCAAGCTAGCTTGATAACTATTGTTATAAGCGAACTCGGCGTATGGAAGGCATTTCTCCCAATCCATACCAAAAGAGATGACAGAAGCTCGGAGCATATCCTCCAGAATTTGATTGACTCGTTCTACTTGACCACTTGATTGGGGGTGGAAGGCGGTGCTAAAGGAGAGACGAGTTCCCATAGCATTTTGGAAACTTTCTATCGGTGTCAAAACCGGCGGATCTTGGGTAGGGGGTCCCGAACTGTGCATCTAGGCCAGATGGTAACAGGGGGCAAGGGACGCGAAGTTTTACCCAGGTTCGGGCCCTCTTGATGGAGGTAAAACCCTACGTCCTCCTTGATTAATATTGATGATATGGGTAGTACAAGAGTAGATCTACCATGAGATCGAAGAGGCTAAACCCTAGAAGCTAGCCTATGGTATGATTGTTGATGTGTACGTTGTCCTACGGACTAAAACCCTCCGGTTTATATAGACACCGGATAGGGTTAGGGTTACATAGAGTCGGTTACAATGGTAGGAGATCTACATATCCGTATCGCCAAGCTTGCCTTACATGCCAAGGAAAGTCCCTTCCGGACACGGGGCGGAGTCTTCAATCTTGTATCTTCATAGTCCAGGAGTCCGGCTGAAGGTATAGTCCGGCTATCCGAACACCCCCTAATCCAGGACTCCCTCAGTAGCCCCTGAACCAGGCTTCAATGACGACGAGTCCGAAGCGCAGATTGTCTTCGGCATTGCAAGGCGGGTTCCTCCTCCAAGTACTTCGTAGAAGATTTTGAACACAAAGATAGTGTCCGGCTCTGCAAAATAAGTTTCCACATATTGCCATAGAGAGAATAATATTTACACCAATCTAATCTGCTGACGTATTCTGTAGCGTGACACACCACGGCCAAGCCTTTATCCGAGTCGTTTCATTATCCCACCTCAACGCGTTATGCGAGGCGGTTTCCTTGGCACATCTTGTTAAAGCAGAGATCATGTCCCATTATCCTGGGATTCTCATCAATACGGGCGTGGGTAACCCAACCGCGCCA
The DNA here is from genome assembly GCF_002162155.2 of Triticum dicoccoides. Lineage (NCBI taxonomy): Eukaryota > Viridiplantae > Streptophyta > Magnoliopsida > Poales > Poaceae > Triticum > Triticum dicoccoides. The sequence continues at coordinate 199,169,877 of NC_041382.1, forward strand.
TTGATTACAGCGCTTGGAGATAAGCGAGTCTCACCAGGCTGGTAGGGACATGTAGTTGGGTCCACCTATATAAGGGGATAAGGATCCACCTTTTCACCTACGCCTTCTTCCTCCTTCACCTATCCATTCTTGCGCACTCAAGCTCTAGCGCCCAAGTCCGCACTCCCCACCTCAACCTCCTTCAGCCATGTCTGGAGCGGGAGTCAAGTGTATGGTCTCCTCCATCACGGAGGGACATATCAAAAAGCTGAGGAAGGCCGGATACCTGTCTAACGACATCGCGTACAGGCTCCACAAAAAGGGGCAGCCCATCCCCACCCCTAGGCCCCATGAGACGGTGGTGTTCCTCCCCCATTTCCTCCGCAGACTGGGCTTTCCTCTCCACCCATTTGTCCGGGGGCTCATGTTCTACTACGACCTGGATTTCCACGATCTGGCCCCAAACTTCGTCCTCAACATCTCGGCGTTTATCGTCGTGTGCGAGGCCTTCCTCCGCATCCGCCCCCATTTTGGCCTATGGCTCAAGACTTTCAATGTCAAGCCGAAGGTGGTGCGCGGCAACCAGGCAGAGTGCAGAGGCGCCACGGTGGGCAAGATGGCCAACGTCCTATGGCTCGAGGGCTCCTTTGTGGAGACCCTGAAGGGGTGGCAATTGGGGTGGTTTTACATCACCGAGCCGCGCGACGCCGAATGGGTCGCACCCCCCGAGTTCCGATCTGGACCCCCTACGCGGCTCACCTCCTGGAAGGAGACGGGTCTGTCTTGGGGTAAAAAAGGAGAGCTGACCGGACTCCAAACATGCATCCAAACCCTGGCGGACAAGAAGCTCAAACTTGTCAACGTAGTCCAGGTTATGCTCATCCGACTGATCCTCCCGTGTCAACAACGGGCTTTCAACCTGTGGGAGTTCGACCCGGCGCGGCACCAAACTCTGAGCAGGCTCTTCGACACGACATACGAAGATGCCTGGAAGGTGCTTTTCAAAGGTGTTGAGGCTCCCACATCCGCTACCGAGGATCGCGGATTCAGTGCGCAGCGTCACGCTCTCGCGGTAAGCTATTTTTTTCCTTTTACAGGGTATCACTTTTTCATAGTTTGACTCTATGCGGGATCTAAGCTCCCTTACCTTTGACAGGATTGGCAGGTGACGTCTGGACAGATCAACTGTCCGACTCCTTTGCCCGAAGGCCCAGCGGACGCTCGTTTGGCGAAGCTGCTGGTTCTGGCACCCTATGTGGTGCCGGAGAAGAAGGCCGTGAAAACGGCCGCGGGGACTCGAAAGAGTGCCCGGCGCCAGGAGGTGTTGGATCCATCATCCGATGGTTCTGAGGCGCATTCCTCCCGTGAAGACGAGGAGGAAGAAGAGGAGAACTCTCCCCCTCCAGCGGGAGGAGAGAAGAAAAGGAAGGCCGCCCTCTCTGGGGAGGCCGGAGGGTCCAAGAAGGGGAAAACCCTTCCTCCAGACTACTCCACCGACGCCGACGGCGGAGAGGAGTGGCAGCCCAGGGCCAAGCCCCTGGCAAAATCGTAAGTATCCGGATACTAGAGTAATTCATAGTATTCGTTTATTGCGCAGCATTCCCTTACGTCGAATATGTTTATGCAGCCCACCCAAAGACTGGCTCGACGCATCGTCGAGCGGCTCACTGGACTCGCCGGATGTGAACTCGCTTCCGACGGCTTCCCCCCCCCCCGCCCTACGGACGACACCGAAGTGTTGTCCCAACAGGTTCCAAGCCGGGAGGAGGTGGTCCTGGAGGCGTCGCAAGGCGACCTCCCGGACTCCAGGAGTAAAGGGGATGAAACCCCTGAGGGCTCCAAGTCCGGCTCTAGGCCGGACACCGCTCCGGAACCTTCAAAGGTTCCAGAGTCCAGCGGGGGACCTCCTTCCAAGAGGAGCAAGTCCACCATGCCGGCGGCCCCCGTCCAACCGGAGGCGCCGAACAATATGTTGGAGGCGCTCCAAGGCGCCTCCATCGACGAGGAGCACCGCACTATTATGAGTGCGGTGGTCCAGAAGGTTCAGTCCGCCAAGAGTGGACTGACTGAAGCTTGTACTAGCCTTTTGACAGGCTTTGAGATAAGTAAAGAATGTGTAAATAATAGTACCGCATAGACATTAGCCCCTGATGCTCTGTTTGGCGTCCGGGAAGAAAAGCCGAATAGAGGATCAAATAGAATTCGCAGGAGTCTAACAAAAATGAGTCAATATGCATATGCAGGCTTCCCTGCTTGCATCCGCCGCACTGACTGCGGAAGTGGACACGCTAAAGCAGAACCTCGAGCGGTCCGAGCAAGAGCTCGGGCGTGCCAAGAAGCAGCTCGAGGACAATGAAGGTAAGAAATACCTTGTTTGTAAATATATATAAAAAGGTGCAATTGCAAAGAATGACAGGATTATTGTGGCTATTTTAGGGGCGACGTCTGAAGTGGCGACCCTTAAGCAGGCGCTGGTCGAGGCCGAGAAGAGGGCAGCCTCAGAGCGCACCGAGCGGGAGAAGTATGAGGCTGAGGTTGGCAAGATGCGGCAAGAGCTCCAGGCTCTCATGGAAAAACATGAGAGTTTGGAGCTTGACTCAAAGACGCGAGCGTCCGAGCTCGCGGTGGCTATTGAAAATGCCAAGTCTGCCAAGGCCGAATCCCAGAAGACCCTCCAGGAGTTGGATGAGGTGAAGAAGATAGCGGCGGGTAAGGCATTCTTTATGCAAAGCAAACACATAAACGTGAGTTACTTGTTACTTACCCGAATCCGGAGCTCTCCAGGAGCGTTCACAGATCTTCCCCGGAGTGTGTCCGATGCCGCCGCATTCTATTGAGCCGAGGAGGGTAGCTCGATAGAGAAGGTGTTCTGGTCTCAGTATGCTGAGGCCGGACACCCCGTGCCCCTGAGCGACCAGCTGAAGCAACTGGTCGAGCTCCACAAGGCGGCCGAACAGGCCATGAAGGGCCTCATTGTTCGGCTGTGGCCTGGAGGGGCTCTGCCTGGGGGCTATTTCGGGTTGGTGCGGCGGTTGGTGGAGGCCTGTCCAAGGCTCGAAGTCATCAAGCGCTCCGTCTGCATTGAAGGTGCCCGTAGGGCCCTTGCCCGTGCTAAGGTGCACTGGGGCAAGCTGGATGCTGAGAAGCTGGTGAAGGATGGGCCACCGCCGGGGAAAGAGCATCGCAAGCCCGATAATTACTATAAGGATGTTCTGAAGGGTGCCTGCCTTGTGGCGGATGAATGTTCTAGGGATGTAATTTTTGAGTGAAACTTGCTCGTTTGTCTTGTGCGCTGAAAACTTGCTTATATGCGCTAAGCAATGCTATTGGAATTTAAAATATTACCTTCTGTGCGGCTGTTTATCAATTCTGAGAGATGGCGAGTCGTCGGCTTCTGCCCCCATGCCGCTAGTGCTGGGGTGTTCGGGGATAAACCTGAGCGCTCTTTTTCCCATGTTTGGGTCCTTCGAGGGAGGCGCTCAGCCCAACGAACAAGGCAATCGGACTATAATGCGTGAACACTCTCACTTAGCCATAGAATTCTATAATTTTAAATTTCGGCGAAGCCCCTGGTATTCGAAAGACCGAGTTCGGGGCGCTATCCACGCCTTGGCCGGACAGAGCCGGCTCCTCGCCCTAAGCGGCATAAGTCTTTAGGGACTCGAAAAACCTCTCGAACAGCGACCAGCTCTTGCTTCATCATGACAGTCAGTTTTAGCTTTCTCCACTGAGGTGCTCGACCCAGCTCAACTGGGGCACAATCGCAGTGGTTCTCCTAGTGCTACCTTAGCCGATATAGCGGAACGTAAGGCACCAAAACATAGGAGCCAGGCAAACCCAACTATTGACCCAAGACATGATTCGGAGCCGATACATATAATGCTATAAGTTTGGGGTGCCGCACTTGTTAAAGTGTTCGGACTTCTCACACCGTATTGAGGGGTACTAAAGCCCCTGGCGTATTTTGGCCGTTCCAACGTGTACGGGTGCAACATGTCGTTTAAGGAACATATATAAAGAAAAAAGGTAATGCAAAAATAGACGAAAGCTATGCATTGTTTATTAAAAAGGGCTGCGATCAAAGCAGAACAACACAAATAATGCGATAAGTGGAAGGTTGGACTACATAACATGTCCGTTCCAGGGGCAAGCTGCGGAATAGTATGCGGAACAGGTATACTGCTCGAGATAGAGACCACCTGGGGGTTCCGTACTGCGGCGTGGCTTGTCTGCTTCCCTGGTTCTTGCATCGTTTGTGTGGCAATTGAACTACCGAACAGGCCTTCCGAAGGATGGAGTCCTGAAAGTAAGAGAAAATTAAAAAAGAATCGGCAGCCCCTGGTATGGTTTAAGCCGTATTCTTGGGCGGGCCGTGATGGTGCCCCTCCCCCTGTACCCATGGTATCTCTAGAGCGTAGTTATGTACGCGAACTACTGGCATCGCCTTTTTGTGAGGGTTGGGGTTGGGGCCGCATTGCTACGCCTGCTCGGATCGTGCCAGGAGGTCTTGTTGTAGGTTACTCCGGGTGCGCTTAACGGTGTCCGGTCGTTTAGTGGCCGGACTGGAGAACTTCCTAGAGAGGCTGCTTTGTACTTCCGCTGCAAGGGCCGCCGTGTGCTCCTCCATTCGGAGGGAGCGTTCGGTGTTTCCATTGACCGTGATTACTCCTCGAGGGCCTAGCATCTTGAGCTTAAGGTATGCGTAGTGCGGTACCGCATTGAACTTAGCGAATGCGGTTCGCCCGAGCAATGCGTGATAACCACTGCGAAACGGGACTATGTCGAAGATTAACTCCTCGCTTCGGAAATTATCCGGAGATCCGAAGACCACTTCAAGTGTGACTGAGCCTGTACAGTTGGCCTCTACACCTGGTATTACACCTTTAAAGGTCGTTTTGGTGGGCTTAATCCTCGAGGGATCTATGCCCATTTTCCGCACTATATCCTGGTAAAGCAGGTTCAGGCTACTGCCGCCGTCCATAAGGACTCTAGTGAGATGAAATCCGTCAATAATTGGGTCTAGGACCAATGCGGCGAATCCGCCATGACGGATGCTAGTGGGATGGTCCCTTCGATCAAAGGTGATCGGGCAGGAGGACCATGGGTTGAACTTTGGGGCGACTGGCTCTACCGCGTATACGTCCCTTAACGCGCGCTTCCGCTCCCTTTTGGGGACATGAGTTGCGTATATCATGTTCACCATCCACACTTGTGGGGGAAAACCCTTCTGTCCACTGTTGTTCGGCGGCCGGGGCTCCTCGTCATCATCGCTATGCAGCCCATTGTCTTCATTTTCGGTGTTTAACTTGCCTGCCTGCTTGAACACCCAACAATCCCTGTTGGTGTGATTGGCCGGCTTTTCGGCGGTGCCATGTATCTGGCACAAGCGTTCGAGTATTCGGTCCAAACTGGATGGGCCCCTAGGATTCCTTTTGAATGGCTTTTTCTGCTGACCGGATTTAGAGCCTCTGAATCCGGCATTAACTGACATATCCTCAGCATTGTCACCGTTAATGCGGCGCTTCTGCTTGTTGCGACGCGACCTGCCACTACTGTCCCTGGTGTCCGAATTACCAGGGTTCTTGGTCATATTGTTGCTACGAGCAAGCCAGCTGTCTTCTCCCGCACAAAAGCTAGTTATGAGTGTCATGAATGCTGCCATAGATTTTGGCTTTTCCTGTCCAAGGTGCCGGGCCAGCCACTCGTCGCGGATATTGTGCTTGAAGGCTGCTAGGGCCTCAGCGTCTGGACAGTCGACTATTTGATTTTTCTTTGTTAGGAACCGTGTCCAGAATTGCCTGGCCGATTCCTCTGGCTGCTGAATTACGTGACTTAGGTCATTGGCGTCTGGGGGTCGCACATAAGTGCCCTGGAAATTGTCGAGGAATGCGGCTTCCAGGTCCTCCCAACAACTGATTGATCCTGTTGGCAAGCTGTTAAGCCAATGCCGAGCTATTCCTTTAAGCTTGAGTGGGAGGTATTTGATGGCGTGGAAATCATCGCTGCGGGCCATGTGGATATGAAGGAGATAATCCTCGATCCATACCGCGGGATCTGTTGTGCCATCATATGATTCGATGTTTACGGGTTTGAAACCCTCGGGGATTTGATGATCCATTATTTCGTCTGTAAAGCATAGTGGGTGTGCAGCGCTTCTGTACTGGGCTATATCATGACGTAGCTCCAATGAGCTTTGTCTACTATGCTCGGCCCTGCCGAATTTGTGGCCGGCGTGACAGTTACCGTCTTGATCCGTGGGGCGCCCACGCGATCCGTAGATCGATCTTGTTTGCCTTGCCTTGTCCTCCAACATGTCTCGTAAGTCCGGCGCATATTCCCGTGCCTTGGTACGGGGTGCGGCTTGAGTGGAGGGCCGGGAGGCCTCTCTATCGTGGCCACGAGGTGGCCAGTCGGCCGCATCAAGTGCTTCCTCCTCTAATCGGGGTAGCAACCCGCGCTTTGGGTAGCTGTTGGAGGGGCGTTCGAGTTTATGCTCTTCGGCCGCAAGGGCTTCAGTCCATCTATCGACCAGCAAATCTTGATCAGCTCTAAGTTGTTGCTGTTTTTTCTTGAGGCTTCTTGCCGTGGCCATAAGCCTGCGTTGAAAACGCTCTTGCTCGACGGGATCCTCTGGCACGACGAATTCGTCGTCGTCGAGGCTTGCCTCGTCTTCGGAGGGAGGCATATAATTATCGTCCTCGACCTCTCTGTCTGCCGCTCTCTCATGAGGGCTGGTTTCTCCATCCTCCTGTGCTAAGTCTTGCTGGAGGGGGTTTTCTTCGGCACTTTCCGGAGTATTATTATCTCCCGTGCTGGAATCGCCGTATTTGTTTTGGCGGGATTTTGAGCGGCGCTGCTGACGCCGGCGTTTAGGCTGTTTCTTGGAGGGGTCATCCTCCGCTATTCCATCGCCATCTCCCTCTTTTGGGGTGACCACCATGTATATGTCATATGACGAGGTGGCTTTCCAGGGCCTAGTAGGCGCTGGTTCTTCATCATCTCTTTCATCGGCGTCCATACCGTCGATGTCTTCGGAGTTGAAGTCGAGCATGTCGGTTAAGTCATCGACAGTGGCTACAAAGTGGGTGGTGGGTGGGCTTTGAATTTCTTCATCGTCCGTACCCCAGCCTTGCTGACCGTAGTCCGGCCAGGGCTCTCCTAATAAAGAGAGAGACTTCAGTGACATCAGGATATCGCCGAAAGGCGAGTGCTGAAAGATGTCCGCGGTAGTGAAGTCCATGATCGGCGCCCAATCGGATTCAATCAACAGGGGCGCGGAGGGTTCGGAGTCCGGAGAGGAGTCTAGCTCCTTGGAGTCACGAGTCTCGCAGAGTACGGGGCTTGTGTTCGGCTCAATCGCCGTTGGGGTTGCAGTCCCCGGGGTGGCATCCAACCGCCCATCCTCGATCGGCGCAGTTGGCTCCGAATTAAGGGTCGGAGCCGATGCGGGTGTGGCCTCCAGGGCACTGTTCGGCGGCAGAGCTAGATCATGCTCGTCGTGACAGTGCGGCGCGCTCGGAAGTGGCTCGAATCCGTCGAAGATCAAGTCCCCGCGGATGTCAGCCGTGTAGTTTAAACTTCCAAATCTGACCTGACTGCTAGGGGCGTAGCTTTCGATCTGCTCTAGACGGCCAAGCGAATTGGCCCGCAGTGCGAAGCCATCGAAGACGAAGTCTGTCCGGGGAGGAAGGTCTCACCCTGAACTGCATCGCTATCAATGATCATAGGAGCCATCGAGCCTGACGGCGACGACATAGAGGAACTCTCAATGAAAGCACCAATGTCGGTGTCAAAACCGGCGGATCTCGGGTAGGGGGTCCCAAACTGTGCGTCTAGGCCGGATGGTAACAGGGGGCAAGGGACACGAAGTTTTACCCAGGTTCGGGCCCTCTCGATGGAGGTAAAACCCTACGTCCTGCTTGATTAATATTGATGATATGGCTACTACAAGAGTAGATCTACCACGAGATCAAAGAGGCTAAACCCTAGAAGCTAGCCTATGGTATGATTGTTGATGTGTACGTTTCCTACGGACTAAAACCCTCCGGTTTATATAGACACCGGATAGGGTTAGGGTTACATAGAGTCGGTTACAATGGTAGGACATCTACATATTCGTATCGCCAAGCTTGCCTTCCACGCCAAGGAAAGTCCCTTCCGGACACGGGACGAGTCTTCAATCTTGTATCTTCATAGTCTAGGAGTCCGGCTGAAGGTATAGTCCGGCTATCCGAACACCCCCTAATCCAGGACTCCCTCACTTTCCCAAAATCGAGAGGTGAAGAGAGTTCCACGGTCTGAGTTAATCTCCAATGGAACACGATGAAGAGACACTATTCGGGAGATGTACAAGTCAGCTAGCTGGCTAGCGGTTATACTCTCACGAACAGGTAGGAAGTGGGCTACTTTGGAAAGATGATCGACAATGACGAAGATAACATTATTCCCTCTCTTGGTCCTGGGAAACCCGGTAATGAAATCCATACCGATTTCATCCCATTTCCATTCAGGAATAGCCAAAGGTTGAAGGGTGCCAGCAGGCCATTGATGCTCTGCTTTAACACGACGACAGACGTCGCAACTAGCAATGTATTGAGCAATTTATCTCTTCATCCTAGTCCACCAAAACCTCTGGCATAGGTCTTGATACATTTTAGTACTACCGGGATGAATGGTGAGAGGAGATTCATGAGCTTCCTTAAGGATCAGTTGCTGTAGTTGCTGTTTCTTGGGAACCACTAGGAGGTTCTCAAAGACAACACCTTGATCGTTCACAGAGAAATATTTAGCAGCTCCTCTAGCAATGTTCTGCTTGATCCGTGATATCCCCTTGTCATACCGCTGGGCGGTTATGATCTGGTCCATAAGGGTCGGTTTCACCACCAAGATAGATAGGAATCCCTAAGGAACAATGTGAAGATTAAGCTTCTGAAATTCCTCATGGAGAAGTGGCTGACCTTGTTGTAACATCAGGTTGTTACAATAGGATTTACAACTTAGTCCATCAGCCAAAACATTGGCTTTTCTCGGGGTGCAAGTTATCCCTAAGTCGTAATCTGAGATCAACTCGACCCAACGTCTTGGCCTGAAATTCAAATCCGGTTGGGTGAAGATATATTTCAGACTTTAGTGATCAATAAAGGTCTCGCAACGATTACCGAGAAGGTAATGTCACCAAGTTTTAAGTGCATGGACTACAGCTGCAAATTCTAGATCATGTGTGGGATAGTTATCCTCATGTGGACGCAACTGTCGAGAAGCGTAGGCAATCACATGACGATCTTGCATGAGTATGCAACCGAGTCCTTGTCGCGAGGCGTCGTAATAGATAATAAAGTCCTTGGAGAAATCTGGTGGCACCAGTACAGGAGCAGATGTCAGGCGTCTTTTCAGTTCATGAAAGCTGAACTCGCACTATGGGGTCCACTCGAACTTTTTATCTTTCTTGAGGAGTTCAGTTAGAGGTTTAACCTTGGAGAAATTCTCGACGAAGCGGCGAGAGTAGCTCGCTAAGCCAAGGAAACTTCGAACTTGCTTGACCATTTCAGGTGGAGTCCAATCAAGGACAGCTTGAACTCGCTCGAAATTGACAGCAATACCATTACCAGAGATTACATGGCCTAGGTAGGTCACTTCTGCCAACCAAAATTCACATTTGGAGAATTTGGCATAAAGGCGATGCTCTCGAAGTTTCGTCAATACCAGCCTTAGATGTTCGGCATGTTCTTCCTGATTCTTGGAGTAGATGAATATATCATCGAGGTATACCACGACGAATTTATCCAAATACTCCATGAAGAACGAGTTCTTTAACCGAGAGAACGTGGTTGGGGCATTGGTTAAACCGAAGGACATGACGGTGTACTTGTATTGGCCATAACGAGTAACAAAGGCCGTTTTGGGAATGTCCCTGTTTTTTATTTTGATTTGATGGTAGCCCAACCTCAAATCCATTTTGGAGAAGACTGAGGATCCAGTGAGCTGATCATACAGATCGTTGATCCTGGGGAGCGGGTACTTGTTCTTGATAGTGACCAAGTTGACAGGTCGGTAATATACAACCATCCGATCCATTCCATCCTTCTTCTTGATGAAGAGGACGGGGCAAGCCCATGGAGAAGAACTAGGACGGATGAAACCCTTTTTCAAGGACTCATCGAGTTGTTTCTTAAGTTCAGCTAGTTCTAGGGGTGCCATCTTATAAGGTCTTCTGGAAATTGGAACGGTTCCTGGTACAAGATCTATCACGAACTCCGCATCCCTGTCAGGTGGAACACCTGGCAATTCTTATGGAAAGACATCCGGGAAGTCACGGTCTACCAGAATATCTTCAAGGTCTGGAAGGGGGTTGGCATTTAGGGAGTAAAGTTGGCGCTTGGCCACTCGAGTTAAGACACTGACTGACTTGCCCGATGGGTGAGTAAGTTGAACGGTTCTAGTGGCACAATCAATCTTAGCATAATGGGATGACATCCAGTCCATACCCAAGATGATGTTTATGTCCGAGGACTTGAGAGCTATTAAGGATGCAAGGAAGACAAGTTTATCGACAAGAATTTCATTTCCGTGGCTTACTCTAGAAGTTTGCCATCTAGAGCCAGGGGTTTGAATTTCCATGGAAGTGGGCATGTCACAAAATGTCGTGTTATGCAATCGAGCATAGCTCTCAGATATGAATGAATGAGATGCTCCAGTATCGAAAAGAACAGATGCCGGATGGTAGCTAACAAGGAGCGTACCAAGGATGACGTTTGGATCATCATGAGTCTCCTCAGCTGAGACATAGTTGACATGGCCACGTGCAGTGGTGGCTGTCTTGGCATAAAGTACCTTTCCCGCTGGCTTACCACAGCTAACGGACTTTCCAGACTAGTTGGGGTTGTTGTTTTGGGGACACTCTCAACTGTTGTGACCCGGCTCTCCGCAATTGAAGCATGTCACAACATTGGGGCATCGAGCAGCATTACCAGCGGGGCCACCATAGGTCTTAGGCGGTGCGAACTGCTAGTTGGGGCGAGGCGCCTCAAAGGATGGCCTCGGAGTGAACCTAGGTGGCAGATCTGTGTTTGGAATCCACACTCGGTGCTTTTGAGATCCAGAGCCGAATGAAGAACCAAAGTAACGGGAGTGCTTACGTGAAGCGTCATAGTCAGTCTGACCTGTCTCAGCACTGATAGCCTTATTGACCACCTTCTAGAAGGAGGTGCACTCGTGCAGACGAAGATCACGTCGAAGCTCGGGGCTAAGTCCCTTGCGGAACCTTGCCTGCTTCTTGGCGTCGGTGGATACCTCTTCAAGAGCATAACATGCCAGATTTCCAAACTCATGGTTGTATGCATCCATAGTCAGTCTGCCTTGGGTGAAATTACAGAATTCTTCTCGCTTACGATCCATGAGACCCTCTAGAATTTGATGCTCACAGAAAGCCTCACTGAATTCAGCCCATGTAGTGATTTGGCCAGTCGGGCGCATAGCCTCAAAGTTTTCCCACCAAAGGCTAGCAGGGCCTTCGAGGTGATAGGCAGTGTAGGTAACCTTATCGGCCTCGGCTACGTTGGCAGAGTGTAGCTTATGGGTGATGCTGCGAAGCCAATCATCCGCATCGAGGGGCTCGAGGAATGATTAAACTTCGGTGGGTACAACTTGACAAAGTCATTGATTGACACCAAGTCATTCCTCTGATGACGTGCAGTATTCTGCTCAATCCACTCTAGCAAGCGGTTAGTCTCACGCTTGTTTCTTTCTGCCTCCAGCATAACTTCGGCCAGAGAAGGCGGGTGAGGCAGATTCTCATCCCTAGCTGCACTGACTTCACCCTGCTCCGGGGCAGTATGGTTGCTACGGGTGTTGACCATCCTAGGAAAAACAAGACAACGGCTTAGACGAGGATGGCACAATCTTGGCAAGGAAGTGCGGAATGTAATGGATAAAACGGAATGCTGAGATGTTCATTTGCACGACATGGTAATATAGAAACTGCCATATATATACCATCGGTCATACGCACCGTACATAGTTTAGTACAAGCCCAGGCTAGAGTACAACTACGGTGGAAGATGTTACATCTCATCGGAGGCATTCCAAGCTCCTATACATTGTTTTTCTACACCCCCGGAACGTGATACACACCAAGTCGTATCCCATGAGTCACGCAGGACTGTGGAGAATACAACTATTACCATACTAGTGAAGCTACTACCAACTCAAATGTCTCTGTAGTAATCTTCATAGGGATCACCACCATGTCCTGGGAGCTGAACATGATCATCTAGAAACAGTCGGTCTTGTGGAGCTTGCGGTCCGTAGGGACTCGGATGTGGCCTTGGTCCAACAAACAGTGGCAGACGGGGTCCACGGGGAGGGGTGACGCCTCCTACATCACGCCAGTCCATACAATCTGGCAAACCATACCGCACGGGGTACAAGTCCCTCATGTCCATATACCCAGCCTGCACGGCAGGTGCAAACCGTGTCAGAGTGGCCCACTGATCAGAACGAGAGTTGAAGAATCCATTCACAAGGCACGATTTTCATGGTCCTTGTCCTCAAGCAACTCTGCGGTGGTGCGGAGTAGTGAATTCTGATGTGTTGAGTCACAGTACATAGCCTGGTAGTACCCTTGTGCCCCACGGAGTGATGCTGGCATGTAGCGGAAATCAGTGTTCCAAAGCAAGGCAGTTCTGGCGCGTATGATAGTCATCATCGAGTAAGCTGCGTCCTGCACGGACATCTCGATGGTAACCCCAAGTCCATAAGAGCAATGGAGGGGTTCAGTAGCTCCAGGATAAGAGGGGTATATCCTGACTGTACAAAGGTATTGGCTCTGACTGAAGTCTCGAAACTGCTCCTCGACGGTATACTCAGGATACCATCGATAGCCTGTCTCGACCATCACTCGGACCAGCATGGCCGTGTGACCAGGTACATCGAGGCACCGAGTTAGACAAACCACTTGATTTTGCGAATGGGTGACCATCTGAAAGCACGAAATAATGCAAAGGCATTAGAATTTTCTAGTAGAAATCGGACAGCATAATGGCTGTAAATGCTCAGAAAAAGATTCGAGACATTCACAGCAATTGGCAAAACCACTCAACAACATCATATCAAGGTTCTCGTTCAACTGACAACATACTAAAAGTAGTAGAAACTGAACTGGGTTTGTAACCAACAATCCTATGAGTTACTATGGATTAGCAACACGTGAACCTGATAGAGAGAAGAGAGCCTAGTCCTTAACCCACGTAGAATGAGAAGAGAATGACTCAGATCAGAGGGCATTAGGTAAAGGAGTAAAAAGAGCCTTACTTTCCCTCCCACAGTCAATTCCCCTACATATGACTAAAGCATTTCTAGACTCGACATCGACCAGTTTGGCTTCTCCCTATCGATCCACGCCCTACCTCGCTAAGATCTCACAGACGAACTCGATGAACTCATAACACAGAAAGACACAAGATTTATACTAGTTCGGGCCACCTTTGTGGTGTAATACCCTACTCTAGTGTGGTGGTGGTGGATTGCCTCTTGGGCTGAATGATGAAGAATACAAGGGGAAGAACAGCCTCCTGAGGTTGAGGTGTTCTTGTGCTTGGTAGACTTGTGTGGGTGAGATGATCTTGGATCCGCTCTCGATTTGTGATCGGGTTCTCTCCCTACCATGGTGGCTAGTTCTACTTATATAGGCCCTGGTCCTCTCCCCAAATATTTAGTGGGAAGGGAGCCAACAACGGCCAATTTGAAAGGGGACAGCTAGTACAGCTTATCCTGGCAAAAGCGGTCTTCGCCTGCCAAAGGCTCTGGTGGTGACGCCGTCCTGGGCTCCATGGTGACCTCCTTCTTGCCGTCCTTCTGCTCTTGTTCTCATTGCACCAATATGGAAACCTTTGCTTGATGCATCGGTACTCCGCTCCTGCACTTGCCCCCTTGGCACCAAAGAGGAAGCAAGGACACTACGCGCGCTGGCGGCCGCCTGGTCTCGATCGTCAAGGCTCACGTTGATACGTCTCCAACGTATCTATAATTTTTTATTGTTCCATGCTATTATATTATCAACCTTGGATGTTTTACATGCATTTATATGCTATTTTATATGATTTTTGGGACTAACCTATTAACCTAGAGCCCAGTGCCCGTTTCTATTTTTCCTTGTTTTAGAGTATCGCAGTAAAGGAAAATCAAACGGAGTCCAATTGACCTGAAACTTCATGGAACTTATTTTTGGACCAGAAGAAGCCCACGGAATATCGGAGATGGACCAGAAGAGTCCCGAGCTGTTCACAAGGGTGGGCGGCGCACCCACCCCCCTGGGCGCGCCCCCCTGCCTCGTGGACAGCCCGGAGATCCACCGACGTACTTCTTCCTCCTATATATATCCATATACCCTAAAAACTTCGGGGAGCATAATAGATTGGGAGTTCCGTCGCCAGAAGCCTCTATAGCCACCGAAAAGCAATCTAGACCTGTTCCGGCACCCTGCCGGAGGGGGAATCTCTCACCGGTGGCCATCTTCATCATCCTGGCACTCTCCATGACGAGGAGGGAGTAGTTCTCCCTCGGGGCTGACGGTATGTACCAGTAGTTATGTGTTTGATCTCTCTCTCTCTCTCTCTCGTGTTCTTGAGGTGGTATGATCTTGATGTATCATGAGCTTTTCTATTATAGTTGGATCTTATGATGTTTCTCCCCCTCTACTCTCTTGTAATGGATTGAGTTTTCCCTTTGAAGTTATCTTATCGGCTTGAGTCTTTAAGAATTTGAGAACACTTGATGTATGTCTTGTCGTGCTTATCTGTGGTGACAATGGGATATCACGTGATCCACTTGATGTATGTTTTGGTGATCAACTTGCGGGTTCCGCCCATGAACCTATGCATAGGGGTTGGCACACGTTTTCGTCTTGACTCTCCGGTAGAAACGTTGGGGCACTCTTTGAAGTACTTTGTGTTGGTTGAATAGATGAATATGAGATTCTATGATGCATATTGTATAATCATACCCACGGATACTTGAGGTGACATTGGAGTATCTAGGTGACATTAGGGTTTTGGTTGATTTGTTTCTTAAGGTGTTATTCTAGTACGAACTCTGTGATAGATTGAACGGAAAGAATAGCTTCATGTTATTTTACTACGCACTCTTGAATAGATCGATAAGAAAGGATAACTTTGAGGTGGTTTCATACCCTACAATAATCTCTTCGTTTGTTCTCCGCTGTAAGTGACTTTGGAGTGACTCTTTGTTGCATGTTGAGGGAAAGTTATATGATCCAATTGTGTTATTATTGTTGAGAGAACTTGCACTAGCGAAAGTATGAACCCTAGGCCTTGTTTCAACGCATTGCAATACTGTTTGTGCTCAATTTTATCATTAGTTACCTTGCCGTTTTTATATTTTCAGATTACAAAAACCATTATCTACTATCCATATTGCACTTGTATCACCATCTCTTCGCCGAACTAGTGGACCTATACAATTTACTATTGTAGTGGTGGACACAAGAGACTCTTTGTTATTTGGTTGCAGGGTTGCTTGAGAGACACCATCTTCATCCCACGCCTCCCATGGATTGATAAACCTTAGGTCATCCACTTGAGGGAAATTTGCTACTGTCCTACAAACCTCTGCACTTGGAGGCCCAACAAAGTCTACAAGAATAAAGTTGTGTAGTAGACATCAAGGTCTTTTCTGGCGCCGTTGCCGGGGAGGTTGGCGCTTGAAGGTATATCTTTAGATCTTGCAATCGAATCTTTTTGTTTATTGTTTTAGCACTAGTTTAGTTTATAAAAGAAAATTACAAAAAAATATGGAATTAAGGGTTCCTCATATGCTTCATCTTTTTAATATCTATCATGAAAATAAGGATTCCGATAATTGTGCTCAAGCGCTAGAAGAAGAATTCATTAGAATGTTTGGCACTAAATATTTGAATGATGAGCATGATTGCAATGTTGTTAGTATGAATTCCTTCAATATCCATGATGCTAATGATATGCAAAGCCACAAGCTTGGGGAAGCTATGTTTGATGAAGATGATATTTTTTGTCCCCCAAGTTTTGATGAGCAAATTTATTATGATGAAATCATGCCTCCTATTTATGATGATTATATTGATGAAAGTGGATTTGGAGAGGTCGTGACTTTACTTTGTGATGAATCCACTATTTCGGAAGAGGTTCCAATTGATTATGAGAAAAAAGTTGTTATCTATGATGATTATTGTGATGACTTGTATGCTATAAAGAATAATGATATCCATGAAACTTGTCATCATGATTTTAGTTTTCAATTGGATTATGCCTCACATGATAATTATTTTGTTGAGTTTGCTCCCACTATTATTCATGAGAAGAATTTTGCTTGTGTGGAAAGTAATAAAATTTGTATGCTTGTAGATCATGAAAAAATGCTTTAGGCGCTGGTTATATTGTTGAATTCATTCATTATGCTACTGAAAATTATTACGAGGGAGGAATATACACTTGTAGGAATTGCAATAATATCAAGTTTCCTCCCTATGTGCTTAAAGTTTCAAAGTTATGCTTGTTTTGCCTTCCTATGCTAGTTGATTATCGTCCCCATAAACTTTTTTCTCACAAAATTCCTATGCATAGGAAGTGGGTTAGACTTAAATGTGCTAGTCATATTCTTCATGATGTTCTCTTTATGTTTCAATTCTTATCTTTTATGTGAGCATCATTGAAATCATCATGCCTAGCGGGGGGCGTCAAACGATAGCGCTTGTTGGGAGGCAACCCAACTTTATTTTTGTTCCTTGCTTTTTGCTCCTGTATAGTAATAAATAATTTATCTAGCCTCTGTTATGATTGAGTTTTTATGTTTTAATTAGTGTTTGTGCCAAGTAGAACCGTTGGGAAGACTTGGCAAAAGTCTTGTTGATCTTGCTGTAAAAACCAGAAACTCTAGCGTTCACGAGAATTGCTGCCATTTTTTATTGGGGAGTGCTATTTAGTTAATTCTTTTTTCATATGATGGATAGATAAATTCCTCACGCCCAGCAATTTATATTAGAATTTTTGGGGTTCCAGAAGTTTGCGTTACTTACATATTACCAAAGACTGTTTTGTTTTTCACAGATTCTGTTTTTCGTGTGTTGTTTGCTTATTTTAATGAGTCTATGGCTAGTAAAAGAGTTTATAAACCATAGAGAAGTTGGAATACATTATTTTTAACACCAAAATAAAT
The DNA here is from genome assembly GCF_002162155.2 of Triticum dicoccoides. Lineage (NCBI taxonomy): Eukaryota > Viridiplantae > Streptophyta > Magnoliopsida > Poales > Poaceae > Triticum > Triticum dicoccoides. Next base: position 199,187,061 of record NC_041382.1, read on the forward strand.
AAATAATGAGTTTATTACAGTACCTTGAAGTGGTGTTTTGTTTTCGTTCGCTAACGGAGCTCACGATATTCTCTTGTTAAGTTTTGTGTTGTGAAGTTTTCAAGTTTTGGGTAAAGATTTGATGGATTATGGAACAAGGAGTGGCAATAGCCTAAGCTTGGGGATGCCCAAGGCACCCCAAGGAAATATTCAAGGGCAACCAAGAGCCTAAGCTTGGGGATGCCCCGGAAGGCATCCCCTCTTTCGTCTTCGTTCATCGGTAACTTTACTTGGAGCTATATTTTTATTCACCACATGATATGTGTTTTGCTTGGAGCGTCAATTTATTTTGTTAGGATTTGCTTGATGTTATTTAGAACAATGTTTTCCATCTTTTATTTCAATAAAAGTGGCATTGATACCCTTTACTATGCCTATTTTACAAGTCCACATGTTGCTGTTTGAAAACAGAAAGTTTACCGCTGTTGCAAAAATTCCCTAGAAAAGTCAGAATGTTATAAAATATTGAAACCTTTTGCATAATAAGCTATGACAAATTTACTACAGTGGGAATTTTATTTAATAATTTTTGGAGGTAGGGAAGTATGGATCTTGCTGCACTCTTTACAGACTGTCCTGTTTAGGAAGATTGCTGTTATGTTTGCATATGTTTGCTTCTTTAATGATTCTATTTGAGGATAGGACTATTAAATATGCAGAGGCATTTAGTATGCAATGTTGAATAATAATTTTAGTGATTTTCTATAGTAGAGTATGATAAGGTTTTTGCATTGGTTTATACTAACTTATCTCACGAGTCCTTGTTGAGTTTTGTGTGGATGAAGCTTTTGAGATTTAGAGAGACCGTGATATGAGAGGAATTAAGGAGACACAAAATCTCAAGCTTGGGGATGCCCAAGGCATCCCAAGATAATATTTCAAGAAGTCTCAAGCGTCTATTCTTGGGGATGCCACGGTTGGCATCCCACCTTTCTTCTTCAACAACTATCGGTTAGTTTCGGTTGATCCTAAGTTTTTGCTTCTTCAACATGATGTTTGCCATTCTTAGAAAGTCATTTTACTTTGTTTTGATTGCTGTTTGAATAAAATATCAAGATCTGAAATAATTAAATGGGAGAGTCTTCACATAGTTGCATAATTATTCAACTACTCATTGATCTTCACTTATATCTTTTGGAGTAGTTTGTCATTTGCTCTAGTGCTTCACTTATATCTTTTATAGAACGGTGGTGGTTTTATTCTATAGAAATAATTGATCTCTCATGCTTCACTTATATTATTTTGAGAGTCCTTTAGAACAGCATGGTAATTTGCTTTTGATATAATAAAAACTTTCATATAAGTGCATTGAATACTAAGAGAAGTTTGATACTTGATAATTGTTTTGAGATATGGAGATAGTGATATTAAAGTTGTGCTAGTTGAGTAGTTGTGAATTTGAGAAATACTTGTGTTGAAGTTTGCAAGTCCCGTAGCATGCACGTATGGTAAACGTTGTGTAACAAATTTGAAACATGAGGTATTACTTGATTGTCTTCCTTATGAGTGGTGGTCGGGGACGAGCGATGGTCTTTTCCTACCAATCTATCCCCCTAGGAGCATGCGCGTAATGTTTGGTCTTTGATGACTTGTAGATTTTTGCAATAAGTATGTGAGTTCTTTATGACTAATGTTGAGTCCATGGATTATACGCAATCTCACCCTTCCATCATTGCTAGCCTCTTCGGTACCGTGCATTGCCCTTTCTCACCTTGAGAGTTGGTGCAAACTTCACCGGTGCATCCAAACCCCGTGATATGATACGCTCTAATACACATAAACCTCCTTATATCTTCCTCAAAACAGCCACCATACCTACCTATTATGGCATTTCCATAGCCATTGCAAGATATATTGCCATGCAACTTTCCACCGTTCCGTTTATTATGACACACTTCATCATTGTCATATTGCCTTGCATGATCATGTAGTTGAAATCGTATTTGCGGCAAAGCCACTATGCATAATTTATCATACATGTCACTCTTGATTCATTGCCCATCCCGGTACACCGCCGGAGGCATTCATATAGAGTCATATCTTGTTCTAGTATCGAGTTGTAATCATTGAGTTGTAAATAAATAGAAGTGTGATGATCATCATTAATAGAGCATTGTCCCAAGAAAAGAGAAAGGCCAAATAAAAAAGGGAAGGCCCAAAAAAAGGGGCAATGCTACTATCCTTTTTCCACACTTGTGCTTCAAAGTAGAACCATGATCTTTATGATAAAGAGTCCCTTGTTTTGTCACTTTCATATACTAGTGGGAATTTTTCATTATAGTACTTGGCTTGTATATTCCAACAATGGGCCTCGTCAAGTGCCCTAGGTCTTCGTGAGCAAGCAAGTTGGATGCACACCCACTTAGTTTCTTTTGTTGAGCTTTCATACATTTATAGCTCTAGTGCATCCGTTGCATGGCAATCCCTACTCTTTGCATTGACATCAATTGATGGGCATCTCCCTAAGCCCATTGATTAGCCGTGTCGATGTGAGACTTTCTCCTTTTTGTCTTCTCCACATAACCCCCTCATTATATTCTATTCCACCCATAGTGCTATATCCATGGCTCACGCTCATCTATTGCGTGAAAGTTGAAAAAAGTTTGAGATTACTAAAGTATGAAACAATTGCTTGGCTTGTCATCGGGGTTGTGCATGATGAGAGCATTCTTGTGTGACGAAAATGGAGCATGACCAAACTATATGATTTTGTAGGGATGAACTTTCTTTGGCCATGTTATTTTGAGAAGACATAATTGCTTTGTTAGTATGCTTGAAGTATTATTGTTTTTATGTCAATATTAAATTTTTGTCTTGAATCTTATGGATCTGAATATTCTTGCCACAATAAATAATATTACATGGATAAATATGTTAGGTAGCATTCCACATCAAAAATTCTGTTTTTATCATTTACCTACTCGAGGACGAGCAGGAATTAAGCTTGGGGATGCTGATACGTCTCCAACGTATCTATATTTTTTGATTGTTCCATGCTATTATATTATCAACCTTGGATGGTTTATATGCATTTATATGCTATTTTATATGATTTTTGGGACTAACCTATTAACCTAGAGCCCAGTGCCAGTTTCTGTTTTTTCCTTGTTTTAGAGTATCGCAAAAAAGGAAAATCAAACAAAGTCCAATTGACCTGAAACTTCACGGAACTTATTTTTGGACTAGAAGAAGCCCAGGGAGTATCGGAGATGAACCACAAGAGTCCCAGGCTGCCCACGAGGGTGGGGGCGTGCCCACCCCGTGGGCGCGCCCCCCTGCCTCGTGGACAGCCCGGAGATCCACCGATGTACTTCTTCCTCCTATATATATCCATATACCCTAAAAAGTTCGGGGAGCAATATAGATCGGGAGTTCCGCCGCCAGAAGCCTCCGTAGCAATCGAAAACTAATCTAGACCCGTTCCGGCACCCTACCGTAGGGGGAATCCCTCACCGGTGGCCATCTTCATCACCCCGGCGCTCTCCATGACGAGGAGGGAGTAGTTCTCCCTCGGGGCTGAGGGTTTGTACTAGTAGCTATGTGTTTGATCACTCTCTCTCTCTCTCTCTCTCTCTCTCTCTCGTGTTCTTGAGGTGGTAAAATCTTGATGTATCGCGAGCTTTGCTATTATAGTTGGATCTTATGATGTTTCTCCCCCTCTACTCTCTTGTAATGGATTGAGTTTTCACTTTGAAGTTATCTTATCGGATTGAGTCTTTAAGGATTTGAGAACACTTGATGTATGTCTTGTCGTGCTTATCTTTGGTGACAATGGGATATCACATGATCCACTTGATGTATGTTTTGGTGTTCAACTTGCGGGTTCCGCCCATGAACCTATGCATAGGGGTTGGCACACGTTTTCGTCTTGACTCTCCGGTAGAAACTTTGGGGCACTCTTTGAAGTACTTTGTGTTGGTTGAATAGATGAATCTGAGATTGTGTGATGCATATCATATAATCATACCCATGGATACTTGAGGTGACATTGGAATATCTAGGTGACACTAGGGTTTTGGTTGATTTGTGTCTTAAGGCGTTATTCTAGTACGAACTCTATGATAGATTGAACGGAAAGAATAGCTTCATGTTATTTTACTACAGACTCTTGAATAGATCGATTAGAAAGGATAACTTTGAGGTGGTTTCGTACCCTACAATAATCTCTTTGTTTGTTCTCCGCTATTAGTGACTTTGGAGTGACTCTTTGTTGCATGTTGAGGGAAAGTTATATGATCCAATTATGTTATTATTGTTGAGAGAACTTGCACTAGTGAAAGTATGAACCCTAGGCTTTGTTTCAACGCATTGCAATACCGTTTGTGCTCACTTTTATCATTAGTTACCTTTCTGATTTTATATTTTCAGATTACAAAACCATTATCTACTATCCATATTGCACTTGTATTACCATCTCTTTGCCGAACTAGTGCACCTATACAATTTACTATTGTATTGGGTGTGTTGGGGACACAAGAGACTCTTTGTTATTTGGTTGCAGGGTTGCTTGAGAGAGACCATCTTCATCCTACGCCTCCCACGGATTGATAAACCTTAGGTCATCCACTTGAGGGAAATTTGCTACTGTCCTACAAACCTCTACACTTGGAGGCCCAACAATGTCTACAAGAAGAAGGTTGTGTAGTAGACATCACACGTCACGAGGACCTCACAAGGTTTGCCTTGCCTTGATCTCTCCGCCCCTAGTGAGCCTGCCTGGCGAGGCCGCTCCTGAGGAGGTCTTGTGTCGTCCGCCCCGCGAGGCTTGGCCCCTCGTGAGGGTCTTGAATGCCTTGTCGATGAAGATGGGCTGTACAAAACTGCCAGCCCAGCCACACCGCAGGCCGCAGGCAGGAAAGACTGGGGACCCCCGTTCCTAGAACACCGACAGTAGCCCCCGGGCCCAAGGCGCGCTCGGGCTTGGCTTCGAGGCGAAGCCAAAAGGTCAAGCACGGAGCGCCGCGGGCCCCAAAAGCCTGCGGCCTTGGTTGATGCGTGGCGGTTGATTGGACGTGGGCGTCTCTGCTTCCCCATGCTGCCTCGGTAATAGCCTGACTTGACAAAAAGGCTGGCGCAGACAGTGCTTGCCTGCATTGATTCTTCCTCGCCTTGCTCCGGATCCCCTTTCTTGCTCCTTGCTATCGAAGCTTCTAGATCTGCTTCAACTTCACTCCGCATCGGCGACCAATGGCGCCGCGCAAGGTCAAGTCCTCCTCGGTGCCGGCCCGATTCGAGCCAGCCCTCAATGCGCCCAATATCACGAAGAAGAACCTTGCCGCCACGCGCTTGCTGACGGCGGGGGAGAGTAACAAGACAGGGAAGACGGAGCTCCGGCTTGCCTCCAACGCGCCGGAGCCTGAGGGAAGCACCTTCTTCCCTTTCTTTACGAGCAACATCGCCGCCGGGTTGGTTCCCCCCTTTTCAGATTTCTTTTTCGAGGTTCTCGACCACTTCGGGCTGCAAGCGCTGCATCTCCATCCCAACTCCATTCTTCTCTTATCTATCTTCGCCTACTATTGCGAGGCGTACCTGGGCGTGATGCCGTCCGTGGCACTGCTGCGCCACTTCTTCTTCCTCCGCGTCACCGGTGGCCATATCTTCGGGTCCGCCAACTTCATCGCGGTCGGCCATGCCAACTCGATCTCGAACACCGGGAAGAGGGTTGACAACATCAGGGCCAAATGGGTCATGATGAGTGCCAAGTGCGTCCATCCACGCTTGGAACTGCCGATGGAGGCGCCCCAGTCGGACAAGGGGTGGTCTCGTGTAGAGCTTGCCGATGAGCGTGCGTTGTCGATGTTGGAGCAGATGAAGATCGATTTGAAGCCGGGCAATGCGAAGGCGGCCAAGGTGACGGGGGTCATGCTCCTGAGGGAATTCTTGACACTGCGTGTTCCTCCACTCCAGGCGCGCACGCGCCCCTTCTGGAAGCTTGGAGATGATGAAGACAAGGTTCGTCTGAGCCCGGTGGCCCTGCCTGATGATGAGCTGACTGCAGTTCTGCCCCTCTTGGTTGGGGATAACCAAGAGTACCCGCCGAGCACCTTTCTTCCCTCGTTCCATCGCAAGGACTGGGAGCAATTTGTTGTCTCCAGGCCGACCTTTGATGCACGCGGGCTAGTGCCGCCGGTGCTCGCTGGGGCTTCCGCAATGCCGAAGCCGGTGGAGGTGTCTTTTGACGAGTCCTGCTGGGAGGAAGAGGGGGAGGAGGACTCGGAGGAGATCCCCGAGGGGATGGGGGAGAACTCCCCCTTGAGCAAGTCCTACATCCTCCGCGCTCTACCAGATGACGCCGAGGCCGACGCCCGCGAGGAGGTGAGGGAGCTGCCCATCATCCTGACAAGGGGTAGATTGTCGCTGGTCTCTCGAGATGCTGCCTTCGACGTGGTACCGCCTGGGGCCGGCTCCAGTCCTTCTGTTGCGCCGTCTTCTGCCCCCGGAGCCCATGTGCCCACTCCTCAGGCCCCGACGCTTTCGGGTTTTAGGCTCACCAAGCAGAGGGTGGACTATGTCGCAGTGGATCAGTAAGTGCTTCGAGCTTCGTCTTGTTCCTGCTTGTACTTGCTGTTCTCTGACATTCGCCTTTGGTTTATCAGGCCGGTGTGTTCAGCGAAGAAGAGGAAGGGGGATGCCGCGGCCATGCCCCCCTCTACAGAGAAGAGAGGCGACAGCACCCGCACCTCCCCAGCTCGGTCGCCCCCGCAAGGCCAAGAGGAGCATCGGCAGGATGAACCAGCCCCCGTGGCCCCGCTGGCTCCGGAAGTATCGGTACCCGGCTCTGCTGATGAGGTCCCAAGGGCTCCGGATCCCTCGATCTTCCAGGTTCTGGTAACGACGTCACCTCCTCCTCCTCCTGCCGCGCCTCTGGCCCCAAGTTCTTCTACTCCCTCCACAGTCTTACGTCTTCTCGGGGATGGCTAAGCTATGGGAAGACCTCCTTGGCACGGACCTGCACCTAGTGGCCGAGCACCTAGAGCTGGCCTCGGGCTGGCTTCAATCTGAGTTGGCAGTTCGAGCATCACCGAGCCAGGCCACGGCGGCCTCCGAGAAGGTGAAGCAGACCGCTGCCAGAGCTGCGGCTGATCGTGAGGTGGCGCTGAAGGACGCCGAGGCCGCCCGCGACCGCTGCCGAGAGCTATAGGGCGAGCTGAAGAGGCTGCGCGACGAGCGCGCAAAAGAAGCACATGACCGTGAAGCGAGGGAGGAGGAGATGAAGGCTCGGGAGGATGCCATCATGGGCTGCAACGCCGAGCTAGGGGAGCTGACGAAGGCGCAGGCCGCGGAGCGCAGTCGACTGGAGGGGCTGGAGCAGAAGGCGAAGGCGAGGGAGGCCGAGCTCGACGCCAAGGCAAAGTTCCTGTCTGAAGACTGCATGGCCTTCTCGCTTCTTGAGAAGAGGTCCAGTGTGGCCTTCTCGCTTCTTGAGAAGAGGTCCAGCGTGGCGCTGAAGTCACTATACGAGAAGGGCCTGGAGAAGCCGCTGACCACCGACGAAGATGGCCCTACTCAGCTGCTTCCCCACTTGGTGAAGGCGCTTGAGGAGGTCATGGAGGGCATCGGTCCCATGGCTGAGGCAGAGGCTCGTGTCCTTTCTTCAGCTGCGCTGACGCGTGTCTTCAGCCATCTGTACCTTCACGACCCCAATGCTCGTCTCGACGAGCTGCTGGAGCCTGTAGCTGATGAACATTGTGCGACCATCGCCGCAGCCATGAAGGTCAGGTGGAGGCCCTACTGAAGAAGTTCCACGGCTTCGTCCTCGCACCCTCGACCGGCGATGCCACCGATCCTGCGGCTGGTGGTGCGGGTTAAGGCGAGGCTACTAAGGGAGGAGCACCGTCTGCATGCGATTGCGGTGTCCAGGGGTGACCTGTGGCTGCTTTCCTGTTTTATTCCTGCAATATGCATTAGGCCTCGTGGAGGCGTTAAACTTTCATTTGATATTGTGAGAACAATATGTCTTGTAATATTTGCTTCGAGATTTTGCGATTTTCTTCCTATTTGCTTTGTGTTTTGCGTCGGCAGAGCCCGGCCCCGCGCATACCTCAACCGCCATTGGGCCGACCGGAGACCAGGACGGACCAAGGAGTGAGGGGCTACGTGACCAGTTAGGCTCCTGAGTCGCGATGCTCAGGAGTCCCCATTGACGCGCAAAAAGCTTATAGGGATAGTACACGAGGATAGGTTGATGTTCTATGTCAGTAGAGCCCGGCCCCGCGCATACCTCAACCGCCGTTGGGCTGACCGGAGACCAGGACGGACCAAGGAGTGAGGGGCTACGTGACCAGTTAGGCTCTTGAGTCGTGATGCTCGGGAGTCCCCCTTGACCCGCAAACAATCTCTATACCTTTGCCCTCGCCGAGGCCTGGCTCGGGAGGGGCGTGCGACGACCAGGTCCGGGAACCTGGCTAGGTGGCGTACGCTTGGGCGTGACTCGAGCGCAGCCCCCGTGCCCAGCCCCCTCGCGCGGCTCTCCCGAGGGGAGGCATTGCGGTGAGGCCGGATGCTAAGCTCAGGGGCTCCCTGAGGTTGGTACGGTCGTGAAGCCGCCCATAGTTGTTTATCACCAGCACGGAGCATAGTGCTTTCGCTTGTGCACGGGCATAGCCACTCATCGGTAGTGTCGACGGCCAGCGCGGAGCATGGTGCTTCAACTTGTGCGTGGGAGGGGGGATCCCTCTGCGGAGAGCCCCAGGGGCGTGTACAGCCCCGCCCTGACACGTGGCTTGCACGGTAGGGCTAGACGAGGTGTATCTAGGAACTCATGAGCCAGCGCGGGACTCACGAGGCCCTACCTCAAGGCGGGTTGCACCTGGTCTTGGCTCTTGTTCGCTGTGCTAGTCCTGTGAGGTGGTCAGACAACCTACACTGAACGAATCTCCTGAGGTTATCACGTGAGAAAGCCAAGCACCAACAGCCCCAGGAGGTGACGTAAACAGGGACGACCCGCCAGACAGAGCTCAGCTATTCGATTTATCGACGCTGTAGGGACGGGCCCGAGCACAGATGCTGTGCTCTACTTACTCACGCGAAGGGTCGTGAAGAAAGATGGCCGCCGCGCGGTCCCCATGATGGGTGGCGATCGAGCAAGTAGTAATCGTAGGTAGATCGAACATGAGAGTAGCAGGCTTAAGTAAGTGCATGAGAGATACGTGCCACTGGGTCAGGCCCGAGCGGGTTGGGGATGATGCAGCCCAAGGGGCGCTCCAAACAAGGTAAGCTAAAGACATAACAAGAGATACATGCCATAGGGACGGACCCACGCGGCCTGGGAATGATGCGGCCCGAGGGGCGCTCCCAGCTAAATGAAGTTGGAAATATGTCACCTGGTTATGTTGACGAAGGAGAGTTGGGGCAGCTGAAGGTGCATGGCGAAGGGGTTGCTCCTCACGAGCCTCCGGAGCTCTAAGCCTCGGGAGGCTCTGGGGGCTCAGGTGGTTCCTTGAGGACCGTCTCCATCTCCATCAGGACGGCGTGGTGCCTAGCCTCCTAAGCCGCTAGGATGCTCCGCAAGTTGCGCTGGTAGGTGGACGATACACTCGGCTGGCCAAAGGGGCCTTGTTGAGCCCTGGAACATCGATGCTGACGCGCAGCCCGGCATCCTCGCCTGGATGGGAAGCTGCGCCTCTTGAGCGGCGGTCACTGCGCATGGCCCTTGCGTCTTGCAATTCCTGGGTGGTCTTAGTGATGAACTCCTGAATGGTGGGCAATCCTTGCCATGTGCCCTCCTAAGGTAAACGTGCCACGAAGCATGCCTCCAAGTGGTGCCCAAGCGCCTCCCTCGTGATGTGGGCAAGGTCTGAGGCCTTCCAGAAGAAAGCCCCCGAGCCCTGCCCAAGAAGGGCGCCAGGCGCGCCTTCCTATGCGATGGAGGGAGGCACCCCTGGAGCGGGCGCTGATCCTGACGGGGCTCCAGCCGTGACGCCACCCTCCTGAGGTCCTGCGCGTCGTAGCTACTTCTTCTTGTTGGGGATGGCCTCGGAAGGGCCCTCGCCCTTGCTGTCGGGGTCGTCGATTGCTGTAGCTTGGAAGGCACGCTCGAGGGAGCACACCACATCTATTTCTTCACATGGGACCGTGATGATCCCGCCGCATCCCGGCATCTTGAGGACATTGTAGCTGTGATGGGTCACTGCCATGAACTTGGCCAGGGCTGGATACCCGAGGATGGCATTGTACAGCAGACGGATGTGCGCAATGTCGAAGTTGATGAGCTCGATGCGGTAGTTCTTGCATTCCCCAAAGGTGACAGGGCGGCGGACCTGCCCTATCGGCGTGGTGGAACTGTCGGTCACTCTTGAGAAAGGCTTGGTGGGCTGAAGCTGGTCATATTACACTTGGAGGTTGTCGAACATGTCGACGGACAGGACGTTGAGCCCTGCGCCGCCGTCGATGAGGGTCTTGGTAACTTGTATGTTGCTGATGACTGGGAGCAAAGCGTCGGGAGGGCGCCAGCGGTAGCTGCGCACTTGAGTTGGTCTGCCGAGTTGAACGTGATGGGCCACTGGGACCATCTAAGCGGGCGCATGGCTTCGAGCTTGCGGAGGACTGCATTCACTTCACGAGCAAACTGCTTGAAGATACGCTGTGAGGTCGGGGCCTAGGATCCGCCTAAGATGCAGGCGATAGCACGCGGTTCCTGGAAGCCCCCAGCCCCCTTGTCTTGATGATGCTCGTCATTCCTTCTTGGCGGTGGCGGCAGCGGAGGGAGTCCGGTGTTGCCTTGAGGATGATCCTCATGAGGCTGATCCCTCCAAGCGCCCTCGCGAGGTTGATGCTGCCACCAGTCCTCGCGAGGCCGGTCGCGCCACTCCTGGCGTGGGCCACAGTCGTCCCAGCGTCCGCCACCACATCCTACTCCTCGGCCGTAGCCCCGTTCTCCACGCGCGGGGCGCCGACTGAAGCTTCCTTCGTGAATGGCTCTGAGCTCTTGACAGTCGCTGGTGTTGTGGGTGTTCAGGTTGTGGAAGGCGCAGAACTGACGGCTGCCCTTGGATGACTCTGGTTGGTCCCTGCCACACTTGGTGTCCGGTTCTGCTGCGAGCACGGCTGCTCCCTTGCGCTTCACGTCCTTGGCCTTGGCTTTCTTCTCCTTTGGGTCCACAGCAGGGAGCTCGAGGAGGGATAGGCGCCCCTCCTCAGCTCTAGCACACTTGGTCGCGATGTTGAACAGCTCCAGTGTCAAGTGATTCAAAATCAAGTGACTTCAAAAGTCCATCGGCATGGAGGTTCTTCATGCGCTTTACACCAATATGACCTAAGCGGCAGTGCCACAAGAAAGTGGTGCTATCATTATCAACTCTACATATTTTGGCGTCAATGTTATGACCATGTGTATCACTACGACCGAGATTCAATAAACCATTCACATTGGGTGCATGACCATATAAGGTATTATTCATATAAACAAAATAACCATTATTATCTTACTTAAATGAATAACCGTATTGCAATAAACATGATCTAATCATGTTCATGCTCAACATAGACACCAATGCAAACAACATTTATCTGGGTTCAACACTAATCTCGAATGTAGAGGGAGCGTGCGATGGCGATCATGTCATCTTTGGAAACACTTCCAACACACATCGTCACCTCACCCTTAGCTAGTCTCCGTTTATTCCGTATCTTTTGTTTTGAGTTACCAATATTAGAAACTGAACCGGTATCTAATACCCATGTGCTACTAGGAGTAATAGTAAGGTACACATCAATAACACATATATCAAATATACTTTTGTTGAAGTTGCCAGCCTTCTTATCTACCAAGTATTTTTGGCAGTTCCGCTACCAGTGACCCTTCCCCTAATAGAAGCACTTCGTCTCAGGTTGGGGTTCTTGGGTTTCTTCACTGGAGCGGCAACTGGCTTGCCATTCATAAAGTTTCCCTTCTTTCCATTGCCCTTCTTTGAAACCAGTGGTGTTTTTAACTATCAAGACTTTGATGCTCCTTCTTGATTTCTACCTTTACAGCGTTAAGCACGACGAACAGCTCTGGGATCATCTTCCCTTGCATGTTATAGTTCATCACGAAACTCTAGTAGCTTGGTGATAGTGACTGGAGAACTTTGCCAATCACTCTCTTATCTGGAAGATTAACTCCCACTTGATTCAAGCGATTGAAGTACCCAGACATTCTAAGCACATGCTCACTGGCTGAGCTATTATCCCCATCTTGTAGGCAAAGATCTTGTTAGAGGTCTCAAACCTCTTAACACGAGCATGAGCCTTAAATAGCAATTTCGGCTCTTGGAATATCTCATATGTTCCATGGCATTCAAAACGCTTTTGGAGCCCTGACTCTAAGACGTAAAGCATGGCTTACTAAACTATCAGGTAGTCATCAGAACATGTCTACCCGATGTTCACAACATCCACAGATGACACCAGAGGGATTGGCACACCGAGCGGTGCATCAAGGACAGAAGCCTTGTGTGTAGCAGTGAGGAAAATCCTCAGACTACGGCCCTAGTCCGCACAATTTCTTACAATGTCTTCAAACTTAGTCCTTCTCTAGGAACACATTAAAACAAAGAGCTAAAGCGCGAGCAATTAATCCACAACATAATTTGCAAAGACAAATTATACTATGTTCATGATAATGAGTTCAATTAATCAAATTATTTAATGAACTCCCACTTAGATTGACATCCCTCTAGTCATCTAAGTGATACATGATACAAATCGACTAGGCCGTGTCTGATCATCATGTGAGACGGACTAGTCATCAACGGTAAACATCTCCATATTGATCGCATCTACTATACGACTCATGTTAGACCCTTCGGTCTCTTGTGTTCCGAGGCCATGTCTGTACATGCTAGGCTCGTCAAGTCAACCTAAGTGTTTCGCAAGTGTAAATCTGGCTTACACCCGTTGTATGAGAATGTTAGAATCTATCACACCCGATTATCACGTGGTTCTTCGAAACAACGATCCTTTACAACGATGCACAGTTAGGGTGTCAGATTTCGGGTTCTGGCAGACCCTTGAGGCTCGAACACTGGGGTGCACGCGGAGATCTCTCCCCTACCGATCTACGTCCGATCTCCTCGCGTGATCTAAGCTGGAAACAATGAACAACACAAGGGACACGAGGTTTATACTAGTTCGGGCCACCGTTATGGTGTAACACCCTACTCCAGTGTGTGGTGTGGTGGATTCCCTCAGGGGCTGACGATGAACAGTACAAGGGAAGAACAACCTTGCGAGAGGTGTTCTTGAGCTGGTGCAATGAACTGCTAGGGTGAGTTTAGTCGCCTCTCTCTCTCTCTCTCTTTGCTAGGGCTCTACCAGATCTCTCGCCGTCGAGATCGTCCTCCTCTCTCTCTCTCTTTAGAGGGCTAGCTCTATTTATAGAGGCCTTGGGCCTCTCCCAAATAATGAGCAGGAAGGGCGCCAACAATTGGCCATTTTTAAGGGGAACATCTAGTACAAGTTATCCTGACCAAAGGTGGTCTTCGGCTGCCAAAAGTACTAGTAATGATGCCGTCTTGGGCTCCACGGTGACCTCCGTCCTGCCGCTCTGCTGGTCTTGGTCTCGTTGCACCGGAATGGTAACCTTTGCCCGATGCCTTGGCACGTGCTTGCCCCCTTTGCACCAAAGGGGAAACAAGGACACTGCGCAGGCCGGCGCCCGCCTAGTCTCGAACGTCATGGCTTGCGTCACGGGCTCCTCGCGAGGTACCCCTGCCTTGATCTCTCCGCCTCCTCACGAGCCTGCCTGATGAGGCTGCCTCTGAGGAAGCTTCCGGTCGTCCGCCCCGCGAGGCTTGGCCCCTCGCGAGGGTCTAGAGCTTGAGCTAATGAAGATGGGCCGTGATGGGCCCCCACTTGAGCCACGCCGCAGGCCGCAGGCAGGCAAGTCTGGGGACCCCCATTCCCAGAACGTCGACATAGGGGAAACACTTCCTTGAAATTTTGTGAGGGATCATCTTATTTATGATACCATCATTCTAAGCAAATAAGATGCAAACATGATAAACATCACATGCAAAACATAAAGTGACATGATATGGCCAATATCATCTTGCGCCTTTTGATCTCCATCTTCGATGCGCGACATGATCACCTTCGTTACCGGCATGACACCATGATCTCCATCATCATGATCTCCATTATCGTGTCTTCATGAAGTTGTCTCGCCAACTATTACTTATACTACTATGGCTAACTGTTAGCAATAAAGTAAAGTAATTACATGGCGTTTTTCATTGACACGCATGTCATACAATAAATTAAGACAATTCCTATGGCTCCTGCCGGTTGTATGATGATCCACAAGTATAGGGGATCTATCGTAGTCCTTTCGATAAGTAAGAGTGTCGAACCCAACGAGGAGCAGAAGGAAATGATAAGCGGTTTTCAGCAAGGTATTCTCTGCAAGTACTGAAATAAGTGGTAACAGATAGTTTTGTGATAGGATAAATTGTAACGAGCAACAAATAACAAAAGTAAATAAAGTGCAGCAAGGTGGCCCAATCCTTTTTGTAGCAAAGGACAAGCCGGAACAAACTCTTATAGTAGGAAAAGCCATCCCGAGGACACATGGGAATATCGTCAAGCTAGTTTTCATCATGTTCATATGATTCACATTCGATACTTTGATAATTTGATATGTGGGTGGACCGGTGCTTGGGTGCTGTTCTTACTTGAACAAGAATCCCACTTATGATTAACCTCTATTGCAAGCATCCGCAACTACAACAAAAGTATTAAGGTAAACCTAACCATAGCATGAAACATATGGATCCAAATCAGCCCCTTACGAAGCAACGCATAAACTAGGGTTTAAGCTTCTGTCACTCTAGCAACCCATCATCTACTTATTACTTCCCAATGCCTTCCTCTAGGCCCAAATAATGGTGAAGTGTTATGTAGTCGACGTTCACATAACACCACTAGAGTCTAGACAACACACATCTTATCAAAATATAAAACGTATACCAAATTCACATGACTACTCATAGCAAGACTTCTCCCTTGTCCTCAGGAACAAACGTAATTACTCACAAAGCATATTCATGTTCATAATCAGAGGGGTAATAATATGCATATAGGATCCGAACATATGATCTTCCACCAATTAAACCAACTAGCATCAACTACAAGGAGTAATCAACACTACTAGCAACCTAATAGCACCAATCCCGGACTTTGAGACAAGAATTGGATACAAGAGATGAACTAGGGTTTGGAGATGAGATGGTGCTGGTGAAGATGTTGATGGAGATTGCCATCTCCCGATGAGAGGAGCGTTGGTGATGACGATGGTGATGATTTCCCCCTCCGGGAGGGAAGTATCCCTGGCAGAACAGCTCTGCCGGAGCTCTAGATTGGATCCGCCAAGGTTCCGCCTCGTGGCGGCGGAGTCTCGTCCCGAAAAGTTCCTCCTTATTTTTTTCTCATTGAAAGACCTCATATAGGAGAAGATGGGCATCGGAGAGCCACCAGGGGGGCCACGAGGTAGGGGGGCACGCCCTAGGGGGGCGCGCCCCCAACCCTCGTGAGAAGGGTGTGGACCCCCTGACCTTCATCTTTGGCGAGGATTTTTCTTTATTTCTTTTAAGATGTCCCGTGAAGTTTCAGGACTTTCGGAGTTGTGCAGAATAGGCCTCTAATATTTGCTCCTTTTCCATCCCAGAATTCCAGCTGCCGGCATTCTCCTTCTTTATGTAAACCTTGTAAAATAAGAGAGAATAGCCATAAGTATTGTGACATAAAGTGAAATAATAGTCCATAATGCAATAAATATCGATATAAAAGCATGATGCAAAATGGACGTATCAACTCCCCCAAGCTTAGACCTCGCTTGTCCTGAAGCGAAAAGCCGATAACAATAAATATGTCCTCATGTTTAGAGGTAGAGGTGTCCATAAAAATAAAATACGGACATGAAGGAATCATGATTATTCTTATAAGAACAACATATATAGATTTTGTCATATGATTACTTATTTTCAAGTGACGATCTATTCACAATGCAAAAGTATAAATCATAAACTTTATTGGGCTCCAACAAACTATAATCTCAGTCATTGAAGCAATTGCAATTTATCATAACATCGAAAAGAGTCTATGTCAGAGCTAAAAAGCAAGTCCACATACTCAACTATCATTTAGTCCTCCATAATTGCTAACACTCACGCAATACTTGTGGTTACGGAGTTTTAGTCGGACACAGAGAAAGATAGGGGCTTATAGTTTTGCCCCACAACTTTTTACCTCAAGGGTAATGTCAACAATAATGGTTCATGCTCCCCTACATCCAATTAGATATATATATATATATATATATATATATATATATATATATATATATATATATATCATGTTCTTTCCAACATGCTGAGCTTGCCAAAGGATAAAATGAAAAAGGAAAGGTGAAGATCATCGTGACTCTTGCATAAGGTAGAAGATAATAATAAAGGATAGGCCCTTTGCAGAGGGAAGCAGAGGTTGCCATGCGCTTTTATGGTTGGATATATAAAAGCTCAATGTGAAAGAACGTCACTTTATATTGCCCCTTGTGATATGAACCTTTATTATGCAGTCTGTCACTTTTATTACTTCCACATGACAAGATCGTATAAAGCTTATTTCTCCCACACCAATAAATCATACATATTTAGAGCAATTTTTATTGCTTTGCACCGATGACAACTTACTTGAAGGATCTTACTCAATCCATAGGTAGATATGGTGGACTCTTAGAGCAAAACCGGTTTAAGGGTATTTGGAAGCACAAGTAGTATTTCTACTTGGTGCTGAGAATTTGGCTAGCATGAGGGGGAAAGGCAAGCTCAAAAAGTTAGAGGATCCATGACAACATACTTTATCTCAGATATAAGAAAGACATAACTCATTACGTTGTCTTCCTTGTCCAACATCAACTCTTTAGCATGTCATATTTTAATGAGTGCTCCCAATCATAAAAGATGTCAATGATAATATATATATATGTGAAAACCTCTCTTTCCTTATTACTTCCTATTAATTGCAACAATGACCAAAGCTATGTCTGCCAATTCCCAACAACTTTTAATCATCATACTCTTTCTATGTGAAGTCATTACTCTCAATAAGATCAATATGAACTTTTTGTTTCTTTTTGTTCTTTTTCTCTTTTCTTTTATTCACCCAAGATCATGTCAAAATAATCAAGCCCTTGACTCAACACTAATCTTTATTATATATAACTCACGGACTCGATTACATAGAGAGATAATAAAGCAAAACTCAAAAATAGATCATGACATAAACTTTATTCTACTAGATCAAGATACTACTAATAGGATCGAACTAAGAAAAACGGTAAAGGTAGGAGTTGTGGTGGTGATACGATACCGGGGCACCTCCCCCAAGCTTGGCAGTTGCCAAGGGGAGTGCCCATACCCAGATAGTCAATTCTTCTTTGTTGGAGGAGATGGTGGAGGTGTTGTTGATGATGTGGTCTTATGCTTTTCCCTTAATTTGCGCTTGAGGATGGCATTTTGATCCCTCTGATCATTAATTTCCCACTCCAGGGTTAATATCTTTTTGCATAGGTCCTGCTTATTTTCCTGCAAGAGACGAAAAGGGATAAACTCGAACTTGGGTTGCTCCACTCTATCAGGGAGACTTGACTTCTTGAAATCCACGTGCATGTCCCCAGGTTGAGGTAATGGTGCTTCATATTCATGTGAGCTCGTCTCCTCCTTCCCCTTGGGTTCATAGTCCTCTTCTTCCTTCGTGGTCCATCCATCGTGTTCCACATCTCCATAAACCTTGGGATTTGCTAAGTCATCATCCACATAGCTTTCTCCTTCCGAATCCTGGGAAGACATGTTAATTTAATCTGCAACTGGACAGCTCGAAACGGAAACATAGGATTTTTGCATGATACGTGAGTCAAAACCTTCGGGAGGTTATATAATGAATTTTTACCGACCAAAATACGTAACGTGCAAGAAAACGGAGTGTGGAAGGCACACGAGGCACTCACGAGGTAGGGGGCGCGCCCAGGGGGGTAGGGCGCGCCCACCACCCTCGTGGGGCCCTCGTGTCCTTCCTGGACTGCTACTCATTTTTCTATTTTTCTAAATATTCCAAAACGGAGAAATATTGCCTTAAAAATTGTTTTGGAGTCAGTTTACTTACGGTACCACATACCTATTCCTTTTCGGAGTCTGAAACGTTCCAGAAAGTATCCCTTATGTATTCCTCCGGGGTTATGGTTTCAATAATATTGGTTTCAACACTTATGGGATTACCTGAGATATGATGTTTAATTCTTTGACCATTTACCACCTTCGAATTTGTGCCCTCGAAGTTGTTGATTTTTATGGCACCGAAACGATAGACCTCTTCGATAACATAGGGGCCTTCCCATTTAGAGAGAAGTTTTCCTGCAAAAAATCTTAAACAAGAGTTGTATAGCAATACATAATCACCTACATTAAACTGATGCTTTTGTATCCTTTTGTCATGCCATCTTTTAACTTTTTCTTTAAACAACTTGGCATTTTCATAAGCTTGGGTTCTCCATTCATCAAGTGAGCTAATATCAAATAACCTCTTCTCACCGGCAAGTTTAAAATCATAGTTGAGTTCTTTAATAGCCCAGTATGCCTTATGTTCTAGTTCGAGAGGTAAGTGACATGCTTTTCCATAAACCATTTTATACGGACACATACCCATAGGATTTTTGTATGCAGTTCTATAAGCCCATAATGCATCATCAAGTTTCTTAGACCAATTCTTTCTAGACCTATTAACAGTCTTTTGCAAAATTAATTTGAGCTCTCTATTGCTCAACTCTACTTGACTAGTACACTGAGGGTGATAAGGAGATGCAATTCTATGATTAACATCATATTTAGCAAGCATTTTACGAAAGACACCATGAATAAAGTGTGAACCACCATCAGTCATTAAATATCTAGGGACTCCAAACCTCGGAAAAATAACTTCCTTAAGCATTTTAATAGAAGTGTTATGATCAGCACTACTAGTTGGAATAGCTTCTACCCACTTAGTAACGTAATCAACAGCAACTAAAATATGTGTGTATCCATTAGAGGCAGGAAAAGGTCCCATATAATCAAAGCCCCAAACATCAAATGGTTCAATAACAAGTGAATAATTCATAGGCATTTCTTGACGTCTACTAATATTACCAATTCTTTGACATTCATCACAAGACAAGACAAACTTACGGGCATCCTTGAAGAGCGTAGGCCAATAAAAACTAGATTGCAATACCTTATGTGCAGTTCTATCTCTAGCGTGGTGTCCTCCATAAGACTCGGAATGACACTTGCGTAGGATCTATTCCTGTTCATGCTTAGGTACACAACGCCTAATAACACCATCTACTCCTTCTTTATAAATATGTGGGTCATCCCAAAAGTAATGTCTCAAGTCATAGAAAAACTTTTTCTTTTGCTGGTATGTGAAACTAGCTGGTATAAACTTTGCAACAATATAATTAGCATAATCAGCATACCATGGAGTACTACGAGAAGTACTTATAAAATTTAATTGTTCATCAGGAAAGTCATCATTAATAGGTAGTGGGTCATCAAGAATATTTTCTAACCTAGATAAGTTGTCTGCAACGGGGTTCTCGGCTCCCTTTCTATCAACAATATGCAAATCAAATTCTTTTAGCAAGAGAACCCATCTAATAAGTCTAGGTTTAGTATCTTTCTTTTCCATAAGATATTTAATAGCGGCATGATCAGTTTGAATAGTTACTTTAGAATCAACAATATAAGATCTGAACTTATCACAAGCAAATACAACTGCTAAAAGCTCTTTTTCAGTAGTAGCATAATTTCTTTGAGCATTGTCTAGAGTCTTACTAGCATAATGAATAACATTTAATTTCTTATCAACTCTTTGCCCTAGAACAACACCTACAGCATAATCACTAGCATCACACATAATTTCAAAGGGTAAATTCCAATAAGGTGGCTGAACAACAGGTGTAGAAACTAATGCTTTCTTAAGTATTTCAAATGCTTCTACACAATCATCATCAAAGACAAATGGTATATCTTTTTGCAATAAATTAGTCAGAGGCCCAGAAATTTTTGAGAAGTCCTTAATGAACCTCCTGTAAAATCCGGCGTGACCAAGGAAACTTCTTATACCTTTGATGTCCTTGGGACATGGCATCTTTTCAATAGCATCAACCTTGGCTTTATCAACTTCAATACCTCTTTCAGAAACTTTGTGCCCCAAGACAATACCTTCATTAACCATAAAGTGGCACTTTTCCCAATTCAAGACAAGATTAGTTTCTTCACATCTCTGCAAAACTCGATCAAGATTGCTCAAGCAATCATCAAAAGAGGAACCATAGACGGAGAAGTCGTCCATGAAAACCTCACAAATCTTTTCACAAAAGTCAGAGAATATAGCCATCATGCATCTTTGAAAGGTAGCAGGTGCATTACATAAACCAAAAGGCATACGTTTATAAGCAAAAGTACCAAAAGGGCATGTAAAAGTAGTCTTTGATTGATCTCTAGCCGACACAGGTATTTGAGAGAAACCAGAATAACCATCTAGAAAGCAATAGTGTGTGTTTTTGCATAATCTTTCTAGCATTTTATCAATAAAAGGTAAGGGTTAATGATCTTTCTTAGTAGCTTTATTTAATTTACGGAAATCAATTACCATCCTATAACCTGTGATAATTCTGTGTGGAATCAATTCATCTTTATCATTAGGAACAACGGTAATACCTCCCTTCTTAGGGACACAATGGACAGGACTTACCCACTCACTATGTAACGCCCTCGATGCGGCTATATCTCCCACGTGTCGAAGCACGACTTAGAGGCATAACCGCATTGAAAGCAATGTCGCAAGTGAGGTAATCTTCACACAACCCATGTAATAAAATAGGGGAAGAAGTTACATAGTTGGCTTACAATCGCCACTTCACACAATTACATGAATAAAGCATTACATCATCCAAATACAATCAAGGTCCGACTACGGAACCAAAATAAAAGAAGAACCCCAAATGCGACAAGGTCCCCGATCGACCCCAACTGGGCTCCACTACTGATCAACTAGAACGAGACACCACAAAGGACAAGATCTTCATCGAGCTCCTCCTGAGCTTGGTTGCGTCAACTGCACGGTCTCATCAGCACCTGCAAGCTGGTTTTTGGAAGTATTTGTGAGCCACGGGGACTCAGCAATCTCGCACCTTCGCGATCAAGACTATTTAAGCTTATGGGTAAGGTAAAGGTATGAGGTGGAGCTACAACAAGCGACTAGCATATATGGTGGCTAACCTGTTCGCAAAAGAGAGCGAGAAGAGAAGGCAAAGCACGGTCGATAAAAGTATGATCAAGAAGTGATCCTAGAACAACCTACGTCAAGCATAACTCCAACACCGTGTTCACTTCCCGGACTCCGGCGGAAAGAGACCATCACGGTTACACACGCGGTTGACTCATTTTAATTAAGATAAGGTTCAAGTTATCTACAACCGGACGTTAACAAATTCCCATCTGCCCATAACCGCGGGCACGGCTTTCGAAAGTTCAAATCCCTACAGGGGTGTCCCAACTTAGCCCATCACAAGCTGTCACGGTCAACGAAGGAATAGACCTCCTCCCGAGACATTCCGATCAGACTCGGTATCCCGGTACTCCAAGACATCCTCGACAATGGTAAAACAAGTCCAACAAGACCACCCGATGCGCCGACATCCCGATAGGACCTGCACATATCTCGTTCTCAGGGCAACACCAGATAAGCAATCCGTACAACTAAAACCAGCCCTCGAGTTTCCCTGAGGTGGCGCTGCAAGGGGCTCTAGTTTGGACCAACACTTAGACAAGCACTGGCCCGGGGGGTTAAAATAAAGATGACCCTTGGGCTGGCCTAACCTAAGGGAAAAAAGGCTAGGTGGCAAATGGTAAAACCAATGTTGGGCCTCGCTGGAGGAGTTTTATTCAAAGCGAACTGTCAAGGGGTTCCCATTATAACCCAACCGCGTAAGGAACGCAAAATCCGGGAACATAACACCGATATGACGGAAACTAGGGCGGCAAGAGTGGAACAAAACACTAGGCATAAGGCCGAGCCTTCCACCCTTTACCAAGTATATAGATGCATTAATTAAATAAGAGATATTGTGATATCCCAACAAGTAAACATGTTCCAACAAGGAACAACATCTCCATGTTCCAAAAAGGAACTTGCTTCAATCTTTACCTGCAACTAACAACGCTATAAGAGGGGCTGAGCAAAGCGGTAACATAGCCAAACAACGGTTTGCTAGGACAAGGTGGGTTAGAGGCTTGGTTCAACAATATGGGAGGCATGATAAGCAAGTGGTAGGTATCGCAGCATAGGCATAGCAAAAGAGCGAGCAACTAGCAAGCAAAGATAGAAGTGATTTCGAGGGTATGGTCATCTTGCCTGAAATCCGGCAAGGAAGAAGAACGAGTCCATGAAGAAGACAAACAGACGTAGTCAAACGGTTCCTCACAAACGCGACGTTAACGGAACCAACCCGAAGAAGCAAACACCGGAAAGAAGCACACAACATAGTAAACAACCCTCACATAATCATGGCATGATGCACAAACAAGTATGATGCATGTCCGGATTAAATAGGCATGGCATGGCAAAGTGCACAAGCAATCCTACAAATTAAGTGGAGCTCAATATGCAACTCCGTTGCATATTGACTGAACACCACATCAATTATTTAGTTCACTCTCGATTAGGTACTCCACAATATTAAATGTTGGTTAACATGGCAAGAGGTGTAGCATAACAAACTATACCATCTAAACAATTTAAATGGGGCCGGATATAATAAACAACAAAACCGGTATACCCCATATGCAATTATCAATTTGGTGCAACAACAATTTTAACCAATCATGAAGTTGTTATCATGATGCGGATGACATGTGCAAGTTTATGCAATTTTTAATAAAAGTTGACAAGAGAATTATGAAGCATTTGTCACCGTGGTGAAAAGAAATGGGGTGCCACGGCGACGAATACGAAAATGATGCCACAGCAACATATCGGTTATCAGGTAGTCCACGGGGATACCGGTGCAAGAGGAAAAGTGATGGTAGCGTGCAAGAGATGGTGGGATGATCCCGGATTCCGGGTGTCCCACGGGTTAGTGGCATGGAAAACGAGTGGCAATACGGACACGGTGCAGACAAAGGGTGCATCTCATCCAACATGCATTCATGCGTTCACGGGCGTCGACTTGGGGTTATACCTTTGAAGCGTGCGTTTTCAAAGTGTATCGAGTCGGCGTAGAGGAAGTAGTGGAAGTAGACGTTCTCGGACGTCGAGGGAAGTAGTGGTTCACGCGACGGTAGTAGAAGTAGTCGTCCTATCGTTCATTGGCGATCATCGGAGCGGTAGTGGAAGTAGAGGTACATGACGATGGTAGAGATACTCGCGACGGTAGTGGTACAAGGTCGTCGGGGTACTTGCCGGTCCGGCCTTGGTGTATTATGTACATGGCTAACGTAGTGGTACTCGGTGTCTTGTCGAACCCAAGCGACGGTAGTCGTACACGGCGCGATGTGGAAGTAGTTGTACTCGCGGTCTTCGGTGATGGTAGTCGTACACGTATCGACGAGGTACTTAACATTTCGGTCTGTAGCCGTTCGAGCATCCGTGTGGTCTTGCCAGTGGGGTACTTGACGCTTGCGGTCCAACTCCGAGGTCATAGCCGTGTAGTCGAACTTGATGGAAAATGGGTGTCGCTGGGGACTTGGCGCATCCATCCAGAACTTGTGGTACTTGGCCAAAATGATGGGAGGCGGGCAGTGAACAACGACACGAAGTTCAGGTGTCGCGGTGGTCTTGGCGTCCAGCGACAGCAGCAGGCATCGCAGACACCGGGCGCGGTCGCCTGCAGACGGAAGGAGATGCAGCAGCAAAAGAAAAACAGCAGCAGCTCCCGAAACTTGACAGCGCGTGGAAGGAGGAGGTCGAGGACGCAGGCGGGGCAGCGGTGCTGGCGACGGTCGAGGACGACGCCTCCGGTCAGCGAAGCACGGGTGCAGGGGAGGCGGAGTTCCTGCTCGGGGAGGCGCAGGTGAGGGTCGCCGTGGTGCTCTGCTGCAGGGTGCCATGGCGGGGTGGCGACGAAGAGGATGGAGCTCTGGGCGCAGGAGGATGGCCAGGGTGCACGGAGCGGCAACGGTCGCCGGAGCTTGAGGGCGCGGGGCCGCAACATTCGTGATGGCGGCGGCAGGCCTGGTCGAGGGAGAGATGGGGGTCGAGGACGAGGGGGACTTGGGGCACCAACGGCGGCCTCGGGAAGGAGGAGGGACTGGGCGCGATGGAGAGCAGGAAAAAGAGACGAGGGAGAGGACGAGGGGATCGGGGAGAGAAGACGAGGTGGGAGGCGGCGCTGGATGAGGACGAGAGGGAGAGAAGATGGGCTCTCTCCCTGCGCTAGGGTTAACTGGGGAGTGGGCCTTGGGAGGCCGACCCAATGGAGAGGAAAACGTCCAGGGGCCTGCT
>NC_041382.1:199212083-199224240 GCF_002162155.2 Triticum dicoccoides
CTCTGGGCGCAGGAGGATGGCCAGGGTGCACGGAGCGGCAACGGTCGCCGGAGCTTGAGGGCGCGGGGCCGCAACATTCGTGATGGCGGCGGCAGGCCTGGTCGAGGGAGAGATGGGGGTCGAGGACGAGGGGGACTTGGGGCACCAACGGCGGCCTCGGGAAGGAGGAGGGACTTGGCGCGATGGAGAGCAGGAAAAAGAGACGAGGGAGAGGACGAGGGGATCGGGGAGAGAAGACGAGGTGGGAGGCGGCGCTGGATGAGGACGAGAGGGAGAGAAGATGGGCTCTCTCCCTGCGCTAGGGTTAACTGGGGAGTGGGCCTTGGGAGGCCGACCCAATGGAGAGGAAAACGTCCAGGGGCCTGCTGGGCTGCTCTCTCTCCTACTCTCTTCCTTATTTCCTTTTATTTGCCAACATAGCAAATAGCAAAGGCATAAATAAGAGAAAGAAAAGGTTGGAGAAGGAATTTGGGCACTGGGATAATTTTCACGGACTCAGAAAAATGTGCACGGTCCGGGAAAATATAAAAAGGTCAAGTTTGAAAGATTAAATTCAAATTCCTTTGAATTTAATTCAAAAGGTTTGAACTAGGATAGGTTTTTTGAAGTGCCCAAAAATGTTGAGAAATTAGGTGGAGCTCCGGAAAATGATGGAAGGACATGTGGCAAAGTTAGAGGCCAAGAGTTGAAATAATAAAAGGCATTGGGATTTTTGCAAGTGTGTTAAGGTAATTCCACATAATTGGAATAATTACTATAGCTCTCTAAATATCGAGAGGATAAGTTGTAAAGAGAATCACCATGTGAATTCCCTCAATTTAAATGGATCAAAGATCCATACCATTTGTTTAGTTGAGTTAAATGCCATGATGGCATGATGACAATGCACATGATGCAATGATGAATGCAAAGAACCAAACAAATCACACGACGAAACCTGGAAACCCTGGAAGGTAACTGAAGCTCCGGTCTTGGGGCGCTACACACTATCAGCAACGGGATAAATTATACCTGCCTCCATAAGCTTAAGTATTTCTTTTCTTACCACTTCTTTCATTTTAGGATTCCGAGTTCGTTGAGGATCACGAACTGGTTTGGCATCTGCTTCCAAATTTATTTTATGTTGACATAGAGTGGGACTAATGCGCTTAAGATCATCAAGAGTATATCCAATAGCAGCACAATGCTTCTTCAGAGTTTTCAATAATCTTTCTTCTTCCTGCTCTGAAAGGTTAGCACTAATAATAACAAGATATATCTTCTTTTCATCAAGATAAGCATATTTAAGATTATCAGGCAAAGGTTTAAGCTCAAACACGGGATCACCCTTGGGTGGAGGAGGATCCCCTAGGATTTCAATAGGCAAATTGTGTTTCAGAACAGGTTCCTGTTTAAAGAATACTTCATCTATTTCCCTTCTTTCATTCATGAACATATCATTTTCATGGTCTAGAAAATAGTGTTCTAAAGGATCACTAGGAGGTACGGCAATAGAAGCAAGACCAATAATTTCATCCTTACTAGGAAATTCTTCCTCACGATGTTGTTTACTAAATTCAGAGAAATTAAACTCATGAACCATATCATCCAAACCAACAGTAACAATATTCTTAGTGCAGTCTATGGTAGCATTGACTGTATTTAAGAAGGGTCTACCAAATATAATTGGACAAAAGCTATCTGGCGGAGAAGTAAGAACAAGAAAA
This sequence comes from Triticum dicoccoides, assembly GCF_002162155.2. Lineage (NCBI taxonomy): Eukaryota > Viridiplantae > Streptophyta > Magnoliopsida > Poales > Poaceae > Triticum > Triticum dicoccoides. Next base: position 199,213,790 of record NC_041382.1, read on the forward strand.
TCAGCAGGATATTTTGTTTTCCCACACAAGACTTCAACATCTCTAACAATTCCAATTGCTGCAATAGTATCTCTGTTAGCAAGTTTAATAGTAACATCAATATCTTCTAACTCAACAGGTGCAATTTCATTCTTAATTTCTTTGTATAAGTCATGAGGTATAACACTAGGACTAGCACCCATATCACATAAGCCATGATAATACTAATCTCCTATTTTAATAGAAATAATAGGCACGCCTACCACAGGTCTATGTTTATCCTTATCACAAGGTTTAGCAATTCTAGCAGTTTCACCTTCGAACTGAATAACATGCCCATCAATATTATCAGACAAGAGATCTTTAACAATAGCAATATTAGGTTCTATTTTAACTTGCTCAGGAGGTGTATAAGTTTTAATATTGCTTTTACGAACAACAGTTGAAGCTTTAGCATGATCCTTTACTCTAACATGGAAAGGTGGTTTCTCAACATAAGAAGTAGGAACAATAGGATCATTATAAGTGACAGTCTTTTCTTCAACTTTAATAGGTGCATCTACTTTTACTTCTATGGGAGGATGATATTTAAACCACTTCTCCTTAGGGAGATCAACATAAGTAGCAAAAGATTCACAGAAAGAAGCTACTATCTCAGAGTCAAGTCCATATTTAGTGCTAAACTTACGGAAAATATTGGTATCCATAAAAGATTTAACACAATCAAACTTAGGTGTCATACCTGACTCCTTACCTTCGTCGAGGTCCAAATCTTCAGAGTTGCATTTAATCCTATCCAATAAATTCCATCTGAATTCAATAGTTTTCATCATAAAAGAGCCAGCACAAGAAGTATCGAGCATGTTGCGATTGTTTTCAGAAAGCCAAGCATAAAAAATTTGCATAATTATTTGTCTCTGGAGGTCATGATTGGGGCATGAATATAACATTGTTTTAAGCCTCCCCCGATCTTGAGCGATGCTTTCTCCTTCGCGAGGCCAAAAATTATATATATAATTGCGATCACGATGAACAACATGCATAGGGTAATACTTTTGATGAAATTCCAGCTTCAATCTTTTATAGTCCCATGATCTCATATCATCACATTGCCTATACCATACCAATGCATCTCCCTTCAAAGATAAAGGGAATACCTTCTTCTTAGCAACATCATCGGGTATACCTGCAAGCTAAATAATCCACAAACTTCATCCACATATATTAAGTGCTCATCAGGATGCTTTGTTCCATCTCCTGTAAAAGGATTAGCTAGCAGTTTTTCCATCATAGCCGTAGGAAATTCAAAAGGAGTTTCATTTTCAATAGGTTCAGTAGGTTGAGGAGCAACTCTTTGCTCTACTGGACAGGGTGAAGATATCCCGAACAAGCCCCTCAGAGTATTACTTTCCATAGTAACAAATGACAGTAAATTTCAGCACACTATATAAATTTTTCCTTACAAAATTCCACCTACCAAAGGCGCTACACTCCCCGGCAACGGCGCCAGAAAAGATTCTTGATGACCCACAAGTATAGGGGATCTATCGTAGTCCTTTCGATAAGTAAGAGTGTCGAACCCAACGAGGAGCAGAAGGAAATGATAAGCAGTTTTCAGCAAGGTATTCTCTGCAAGTACTGAAATAAGTGGTAACAGATAGTTTTGTGATAGGATAAATTGTAATGAGCAACAAGTAACAAAAGTAAATAAAGTGCAGCAAGGTGGCCCAATCCTTTTTGTAGCAAAGGACAAGCCGGAACAAACTCTTATAGTAGGAAAAGCGCTCCCAAGGACACATGGGAATATCGTTAAGCTAGTTTTCATCACGTTCATATGATTCGCGTTCGATACTTTGATAATTTGATATGCGGGTGGACAGGTGCTTGGGTGCTGTTCTTACTTGAACAAGCATCCCACTTATGATTAACCTCTATTGCAAGCATCCGCAACTACAACAAAAGTATTAAGGTAAACCTAACCATAGCATGAAACATATGGATCCAAATCAGCCCCTTACGAAGCAACGCATAAACTAGGGTTTAAGCTTCTGTCACTCTAGCAACCCATCATCTACTTATTACTTCCCAATGCCTTCCTCTAGGCCCAAATAATGGTGAAGTGTTATGTAGTCGACGTTCACATAACACCACTAGAGGCTAGACAACATACATCTTATCAAAATATCAAATGAATACCAAATTCACATGACTACTCATAGCAAGACTTCTCCCTTGTCCTCAGGAACAAACGTAATTACTCACAAAGCATATTCATGTTCATAATCAGAGGGGTAATAATATGCATATAGGATCTGAACATATGATCTTCCACCAATTAAACCAACCAGCATCAACTACAAGGAGTAATCAACACTACTAGCAACCTCCTAGCACCAATCCCGGACTTTGAGACAAGAATTGGATACAAGAGATGAACTAGGGTTTGGAGATGAGATGGTGCTGGTGAAGATGTTGATTGAGATTGCCCTCTCCCGATGAGAGGAGCGTCGGTGATGACGATGGTGATGATTTCCCCCTCCGGGAGGGAAGTATCCCTGGCAGAACAGCTCTGCCGGAGCTCTAAATTGGATCCGCCAAGGTTCTGCCTTGTGGCGGCGGAGTCTCGTCCCGAAAAGTTCCTCCTTATTTTTTTTCTCATCGGAAGACCTCATATAGGAGAAGATGGGCATCGGAGAGCCACCAGGGGGCCCACGAGGTAGGGGGGCGCGCCCCCATCCTCGTGAGAAGGATGTGGGCCCCCTGGCCTTCATCTTTGGTGAGGATTTTTCTTTATTTCTTTTAAGATGTCCCGTGAAGTTTCAACGCTTTTGGAGTTGTGCGGAATAGGCCTCTAATATTTGCTCCTTTTCTAGCCCAGAATTCTAGCTGTCGGCATTCTTCTTCTTTATGTAAACCTTGTAAAATAAGAGAGAATAGCCATAAGTATTGTGACATAAAGTGAAATAACAGTCCATAATGCAATAAATATCGATAAAAGCATGATGCAAAATGGACGTATCATTGTCATACTCATCGACATGCAAGTCGTGAATCCTATTACAAGAACATGATCAATCTCATACATCACATATATATATAATTCATCACATCCTTTTGGTCGTATTACATCACATAGCATACCCTGCAAAAACAAGTTAGACGTCCTCTAATTGTTGTTGCAAGTTTTACGTGGTTGTTATGGGTTTCTAGCAAGAACGTTTCTTACCTACGCAAAAGCCACAACGGTGATATGCCAATTGCTATTTACCCTTCATAAGGACCCTCTTCATCGAATCCGATCCGACTAAAGTGGGAGAGACAGGCACCCACTAGCCACCTTATGCATCAAGTGCATGTCTGCCAGTAGAACCAGTCTCACGTAAGCGTACGTGTAAGGTCAGTCCAGGCTGCTTCATCCCACAATGCCGCCGAATCGAGATAAGACTAGTAACGGTAAGCAAATCGACCAAATCATCACCCACAACTACTTTGTATTCTACTCGTGCATAGAATCTACGCATAGACCTAGCAATGATACCATTGTTGGCGATCGTAGTCATAATTCAAAATTTTCCTACGTGTCACCAAGATCAACCTAGGAGATGCTAGCAACGAGAGAGAGAGAGAGAGATAGGGGGTGCATCTTCATACCCTTGAAGATCGCTAAGCGGAAGTGTTACAAGAATGCGGTTGATGGAGTCATACTCGCGGCGATTCAAATCGCGGAAGATCCGATCTAGCGCCGAACAGACAGCGCCTCCGTGTTCAACACATGTACAGCCGGGGGACGTCTCCTCCTTCTTGATCCAGCAAGGGGAGAGGAGAAGTTGAGAGAGAACTCCGACACCACGACGACATGGTGGTGGTGGAGCTCGTGGTTCTCCGGCATGGCTTCGCCAAGCACTATGGAAGAGGAGGAGGAGTTGGAGGAGGAGAGGGCTGCGCCAAGGGAAGTGTCACCGCTACCCTCCCACCCCCTCACAATATATAGGGGGAAGGGGAGAGGGGTAGGCACCCTAGGGTTTCCCCTAGGGGGCGGCGCCCAGGGCAGATTGGATCTCCCTAGGAAAACCCTAGGGTGACTTGCCCCCCAAGCCAAGCCAGGTGGAGGATTGCCTCCGAAGTCAGGTGGAGGCGCCCCACCACCCCAAGCAATGTGGGAAAGGGTGTGGGGGCGCACAGCCCCTTAGTGGGCTGGTTTGCCCCCTCCCCTTGGCCCATGATGCCCTGCAACACTTGCTGGGGCCCCGAAACACCTTTCGGTCATGCTGGCCATAGCCTGATACCCCCGGAACACTTCCGGACTCCAATACCCTTCGTCCAATATATCGATCTTCACCTCCGGACCATTCTGGAACTCCTCGTGACATTCGGGATCTCATCCGGGACACCGTACTACCTTCGGTAACCAAGTACAATTTCCCATAACAACTCTAGCGTCACAGAACCTTTAGTGTGTAGACCCTACGGGTTCGGAAAACTTGCCTACACGACCGAGACATCTCTCCGGCCAATAACCAATAGCGGGATTTGGATACCCATATTGGCTCCCACATGTTCCACGATGATCTCATCGGATGAACCACGATGTCGGGGATTCAATCAGTCCCGTATGCAATTCCCTTTGTCTATCGGTATGTTACTGGCCCGAGATTCGATCATCGGTATCCCCATACCTCGCTCAATCTCTTTACCAGCAAGTCTCTTTACTCGTTCTGTAATGCATGATCCCATGACCAACTCCTTAGTAACATTGAGCTCATTATGATGATGCATTACCGAGTGGGCCCAGAGATACCTCTTCGTCATACGGAGTGACAAATCCCAATCTTGATTCATGCAAACCCAACAGATACTTTCAGAGATACCCATAATGCACCTTTATAGCCACCCAGTTACGAGTTCTGACGTTTGGCACACCCAAAGCATTCCTACTGTATCCAGGAGTTGCAACTCATGGTCTAAGGAAATGATACTTGACATTAGAAAAGCTTTAGCAAATGAACTACACGATCTTGTGCTATGTTTAGGATTGGGTCTTGTCCATCACATCATTCTCCTAATGATGTGATCCCGTTATCAACGACATCCAATGTCCATGGTTAGGAAACCACAACCATCTATTGATCAACGAGCTAGTCAACTAGAGGCTCACTAGGGACATGTTGTGATCTCACACATGTATTACGGTTTCCGGTTAATACAATTATAGCATGAACAATAGATAATTATCATGAACAAGGAAATATAATAATAAGCATTTTATTATTGCCTCTAGGGCATATTTCCAACAAAAGCTTCCTCCCAATTGTATATTGATGTTGGGGAACATGGTTTTGTCAACCTTAGTCAATAACGAAATAAATTTCCAATGATGACTGTCATCGGGAAGCTTTTTTCAGGGGTATCGGGGATCTTTTTTGTTGTTGTTGTTGCGGGAAAGGGGTATCGGGGATCTAGCTGGTGTCATTTTTTTCCAGAGGGCGAACAAGTATCAACTAGGCCTAGGTTTTATTTTTTAACATGTGTAGCGCACGACATACGGAGACAGTGGTTTCAACTTGTTGTCTGAGGTCCATCATGTACGTACCAGCCAATGGGCCTCCCAGCGTAGGTTTTACTTTTTCCTAAAGATTGGCAGCCCAATGTATTTTTTTAATAAAACACAAATCTCTGTTCTATTTATCTATATATAAGAATAATAATGATGCGTCCAGTTTATGTTTTCCCTTCTAACCACACTATATATATTTATATTATTACTATTATCGTATATTTAATAGAGACTTATATATACATTATAAAAACATCCAATGTTTTATTAACTTATAAAAGTAAATGTTCAACAGAAGTTGGCAAGGAAAATCCTGGTTGTTTTTGACTCACAAGCAAGGAAAATCCTGGTGATTGCATACAAAAGCTTGCGTAGATTTTAAGGACCAATGTAATAATAACGCGCTCATTTTTGTTTTGAGCAATAAATCACTAATTTGTTAATTTTATATATAGAAAATGTGTCGCTCCGGTTTATTTTTTGATATTAATTGCTCCTTCTAACCTAGCATTATATATAGAACGAGCCCAGCTAATTCGTGTATTTCAAGAAAGGGCAAATGGGTTGGGATTTCTTAGAATATATTAAATGGGCTGCATTGACGCGAAATTATTTGTTCACGCAGCCCAGCAAATGGACTGTAAATTCTAGAAAATATGTGTTAAATATATGCCACATTTTTGTAGGCTGGCATGTGGGCCAATAGGTCAAAGCCTACGCAAGGCATTGTCAACTTGGTCAACAAATGATTATGACATCCACATCCATTGGATTTATTTCCAACGGCCGGCATGAAACTTCAACCTCTCGTCTTCTTCCTCCAGCGTCGCCGGGACTGCCTACTCCGGCCTCCGGCGACTAGCGGCTCTGCTTAGCCCGCATCGCTGCAAAGCGCTACCCCATCGCCGGCTAGGCTATCCCTCCACCCCTCCACACCTCCTGTTATTCTCCACCGACTACAACCCCACGCCACACCAGAACCAGTTATAACCCTTCTACTCATCATAATCTGCGACTCCACTGCCACATCTTCCCATCTCCGGGTCGTTCCCTTCCGGGGCCTCGCCGTCGTCCACGGCCTCACTACACTCGGCGCGGCATGGTCACCAAACAAGAGTCATCAGAAGAGGATTGTACATGGAGAGCCTGACGGATGGGACCCATGAGGTCCATGGTCGCACGCAAGGAAAGTTCCTCCTTATTAAGCTAAAAAAATGTTTCCTCCCCCTGACAGCTAGGACCCACCAGCTGTATCTTTGCACGGAAGGAAGTGCCTCCTTGTTATGCGAAAAAAACTATTCCTCCCGATGACAACTTGGACCCGGCAGATTTCGTGGCTGACTTGTGGGCCTACTAAGCTGACGTGTACGCAGGGCATAGTCTACTTAATCAACAAATGATTCTAGCAGCTGGACCGTTGGATGTTAATCCAACATCCGTGCTCCTTCTTCAACCTCTGTTCTTGCTCCTGTCTCCCGTGGGAGGTAGTGCTGCCGCACACCCGAACCAGTCAAGTTTCCTACTCCTCTCCATCTGCGACTCCACTGTCGCGTCTTCCCCATCTCTGGGTCGCTCCAGTCTGGGGCCTCGCCGTCATCCACCGCCCTTGGTGTGCTAGGCACGGTGTGGTCAATATGGTCAACACACGAGAGTCATCAGAAGATGACTGTATGTGAGAAGCTAACAGTGGGGACGCACCACGCCCATGGACGCATGCATGCAACTACATCCTTTTTACCCTGAAAAATCATGTTTTCTCCCCCTGGCAGCTGGGACCCACCAGCTATATCTTCGCATGCAAGGAAGTGCGTCCTTATTACGGGCAAAAAGATGATTCCCCCTGACAGCTGGGACCCAGCAACTATATCTTCGCACGCAAGGAAGTGCGTCCTTATCCTCCCTGACAGCTAGGACCCACCCGGTCGAAGCGTACGTACCATTGTCTGTCTTGTCGCAAACGCGTACATACATACTAGTCGATCGGTCGCTCTGCAACGATGAACCGTGGCTGAGTAAGTAGCGGCACATGTCATAGTAGAGCCCCCCACGTAGCAGTTCAGGCTGTCCCGTCTGAACCGTGTACACGTACATACAGCCACACGCCAAAAAATACGGCCACATATGTACATATGGGCGGGGTCTCGAACGCCTACTCGTGCATATGTACGGCCAGGGCTCGTGTACATGGAGAGGCAGCGACGATGTCATGTTCATCGACAGCCAACCGGCTGGGTCGGAACAGAGGAAACAACGTCATGTTCAACGAGAGCCAAGTGACTAGGTCGAAACGCGTCCTGTTCATTGGGAGGCAACAGACTAGGTCGGAATGGGTCGTGTTCAATGGGAGCCTACTGGCTTGGACGGAACAGCCGGAAGGGGGTCTGGCGTACCGCAAAATGGAGGAAAACAGCATTGTGTTCGACCATGTATGGTCGAAACGGGGTCCTGTTCATCAGGAAGGGTCTGGCGTACCGTAAAACGGAGGAAACGGGCTTCTGTTCGAGCTCCTACGGTTGAAACGGGGTGCTGTTGATCGGGAGGTGCAGCATACTGCAAAACGGAGGAAACAGACTTGTGTTGGAGCGCTACGGTCGAAATAGGGGTCCTGTTCATCGGGAAGGGTGTGGCGTACCGCAAAACAAGACTCCGCGGGGCTACTGTTCATCTCCACCGTCGACCTCCTCCAGCCTCCACGGGCTACTATTCATCCACTGTTGACCTCCTCCAGCCTCCACGGGCTACTGTTCATCCACCGTTGACCCCCTCCTGCCTCCACCACTCCTCCACCGGCTACTGTTCAACCGGCCCTCCACGGGCCACTGTTCATCCAGCCCTCCACCGGCTACTGTTCAACCAGCCCTCCACGGGGTCCTGTTCATCCACCCCCAACCGGCTCGATCGGGGTCCTGTTCATCCAGCGGCAACGGCCTCTACTACCACGGGGTCCTGTTCATCCAACCCCCACCCGGAACTGTTCATCCAACCCCTCAACAACGCTCATTGTTCATCAGGAGGCAGGTTTGATCGGATTCAGTTAGCAGCAGTAGCAAAGGAATCGCTCCATCGGGTTTAGTTAACAGCCAGGGATCGATCGATCGCTCGGGTTCAGTAACGCATAGCCTGCAGTGCAATCGCTCGGGTTCAGTAGGTGAATGTCTCGCTCGAGTTCAGTTAGATCCCAACGCCTCGCACCCACGCGCGTACGTGTACGAGAGAAATGTGCATCGCTCGGCCCCGACCACCCACCATAACCGGTAACTCCCCGATATCTTCCTTGCCCTCGCTTCTACCATGGCTTTTTTCGTCATGGACAACCCAAAGAATGTCATGCAGCTCCGTCTCTGGTCCGCCCAGGACGAAAATCCCATTTTCTATCATGATTTTTTGTCATAGAAGTAGGAGCCCACCACATCTATGATGATACCGGGTTTTGTAACAATTATCGTCATAGAAGTGTCATAAGCATGACAGAAAAAAATTGCTCGGCCCAAAATGTCACAGATGTGTCCTTTTTTTGTAGTGGTGTGTGTGTGTGTGTGAGAGAGAGAGAGAGAGCGAAATCTCAAAACAAAAGGTACTCTGCTGGAATCCCATTGTATGTATTCATATGGTTCTTGGACTCGAGTTAACCTTAGGCATATGTGTGCAAGAGATAATTATACTTTGAGATATTGGTGGTGGTGGGTGGGCGGAATTAAAGGGGTGGGCGTGTTCGACAGAGAGAGCGTGTGTGTTTCTGTGTGAGAGACTTGTAGGACGGGGTAGAAAGACGAATTCTAACCTTGATGGAGGGAGAGAAATACACAAAGTGAACGTGTGTGATTCTGATGCCCATGGAGAAATGAGGTATGTATGCATGTGAGAGAGATTGCACAATTCATTCACGTATCATTATCTAGCGACCATGGGTGTGCATTGCTTGAACATAAATCAATATCTACTTCGTATCGTGGCCAAAGATACAATATACATTCAACGCTATAAAGATTGGACACTCACATATCACACTTTTTTCTAAATAATCCTTTTCAATTGTGCATGCCAAAGTTAATGTGATGTTTCTTCAAACAACCAATGTAGCTATCATGTACATGCACCATTGTTAGTCTTGCATTAAAATTCATTAGTCTGGGATGACTTAAGGTTCTATTATGAATTAATATATGTAATATTCATATATGAATTCAACGGGTACGCAATTTATAAAATGGAGGCTATGTAATCATATGAGGTAACACTTTTAAGTAGCAGACTACAATATCCATTTCTTTTGTGGGACTAAAATATCCATTTCTTTTTGTGAGCCTCTACAATAACATGTCAATGCATAATGTTTAAAGTGAATAACCAATGGCACTAAATTATCTATTTACATGAGAAATTCATAGGCTGACCGTTTGATCCCTTTTTTGTGAACGCGCCTCTACCCCAGTACGATTGGCCGCGCCTGTGTGAACGTCCAAGTTATCGTTGCATCATCCCGAGTTATTATCTTTTTTCTGGGTGGACTTCACACCAGTTATCAACTGCTGATGTGTGCCCCGTGTACACAGTCTTGCATGACCTTCCGGCAAGCACTGTCCAAAATCAGTTGAAACTAGATACGAATGATCTTGCGGGCGCAAAATCTCCCGCCTCCTTTTAAAATTTCCGCCACCTAGTCTTTAGCATGCAAAATTCCCCCTTTGTCCTTAGTGTACAGAGAACAACCGTTACAATATGGCCCTCATTTACATAATAGGTCAGGGTTGCTTTGGTAGCTTCTGGTTCCCCCCACCACACGGCACCCCCATTTCCTGTCCCCCTCCCACAAAAACGACTAACTCCATAGCACCAGAGCATCTTACATCACACCGTCCGTACTTCATCGGCCTTGCTACCCCTCCCCTCTCGAAACCCAAGACTGCTCATCCACCGG
>NC_041382.1:199224359-199290983 GCF_002162155.2 Triticum dicoccoides
GTAGATTGCTCATCCACCACTGTACCATAGCCCATTCAGTGTTGGCCTTGTCCATGGCACCGGATCTGCTTCGCTGGTACTCTCGTCAACCACAGCGCATCTGCAGCAGCTCCTTCATACTCCCCACCGGAGACGCTTTGTCCACACACACCCCCTCCCAGAGCCGCCCCACCGACGCCCCCGTCGACGGCCTCTGATCCTCTTCACCGACACCTTCCTCAACCCTACCGAAGCCACTTCACGGACATCATCGTCAACCCTACCGGAGTAGCTCCGCCTATACCATTCTCAACCCTACCCGGGCCGCTTTGCCAACTCACAAGTCCACGCCCTTAGATCCGCTTCGTCTCACCCTCGTCCAACCTACCAGAGCAGCTTCTGATGCCCCGTCCATGGCCGTAGATCCGCATCGTCGACACCATCCTGAACCCAACCTCATGAGCAGCTTCACCGACGCCCTCGTCCATGGCCTCAAATCCGCTTGGCCCACACTATAGTCCACCCTACCGGAGCCGCTCCACAAACACCCTACTCGATGGTTCTAGGTCTCCTTACCGGACCCCGACAGCTAGCGCAGTGTCATCACCCTTGACGTTTCTAACCTGATTCCCACCATCTGGCAAGATGCCAAGCACCCACCACGCCCTAGGTACTTGGCGCCTTTAAACCCGTCGAGCATCACCTGCTTTATGTACTACAAATATACTAACAGTTCGCTGTTACATGTTATGCAGCTGGCAAAAACTACAAGGACGATGTTTCTTCTGGATCTAACAGCTTGGCTAACCAAGAATCCAAGATCCTAGACTGAGGCATTGCTATGATCTTGTAAGTGTCTCTCTCTCTTGCATTGTTATGTGCCTGCCAGCGTGCTTTGCTAGGATTTTCGACCAGTAATCCCTTTGTGCAGACAACGATTTCTACTACTGGCTACTAAATTAGATATGTAGATGTCATACATGATACTCCCTCCATTCCTAAATATACGTCTTTCTAGAGATTACACTATAGGCTACATACAGAGCAAAATGAGTGAATCTACACTCGAAACTGCATCTATATACATTTGTATGTGGTCCATACTAGAATCTCTACAAAGACATATATTTAGGAACAGAGGTAGTACATTACACAAAATCATAGGTGGCATGTAGGAATTCAGTGCACTACATTAGGCTCCCTTAGAGTGACTGCTAGTCCAGCACACAAAGTCATGGCTAGTTTATGCTATGCACACAATCCTTAATTGGTGGTTTAAATATGTGCAAGGGATATGCAATGTATTATCATCTAGAGAAGTATGAAATTAGCCGTGTCAACTTGCAGATAGGGTTATGCAATGAAAAAGTACAAGATGTATGTGGAAATTTCATGGAACATGGCAAAAAAAGGAGAGGCAATGGTGAGCCTATACAGTGTGCTATGGTAGGTCACTCTGGCCCAGTTCTTTGGCAAGATTCTCCCAGAATGTGCCCCTCTCTAGCTTCTCCTAGAATCTTTGACCCCTTTTGTATTACAATCCTACCTAATTTGACCCTAACTAGATAGGATTGTGAAACAAATGGGGCTCAAAGATTCTGGGAGAATCTGGGTAGGGGTCAAATTATGGGAGAATCTGGCAAAAGAACTGGGCCTCCATTGCAATCATTGTGACATGTTATTTGTATGTCAGTTCTATTGGCTAAGTTTCTTAGGGACAATTATTTCGAGTTATCCTAAGAAAATAAGCACCTTTGAATATAAGCTCCAGGTAATAAGCCAACCAGTTCTTTTCACTGCCTGCCTTTTCAGCTTATCTGTGGTATGATTAGTGAAAAGCCTAGATTGCATTATATTTTGTCATTTTTCTGCCCATATGAAAATTAATTTGACTTGAAAACATCACAAATTGAACCTAGTGAAGTAATTAATATGATAGGAAAACAGACCATCAATATTTGTTCAAAATGCAAATAGAAAGATACCATCTACTTGGCACAATCTACTTTGGTCAATGTCTTCCATAGAGATCCCATTGCCTAATTTAAAAGAAGAATGCATGACCTAAATTTAAATTAAGAACAATTATCTATCGAAATTCGACAGTCCAAGTGGCTGGTTATTATCATATAGCAGCACCACCTGAAAGCATCATATAGCAGCAGCATGCAATTCATCATATACCAGCAGCAGCTCATAGCAATTCATCATATAGCAGCAGCAGGAGCAGCTTATAGCAACTCATCATATAGCAGCAGCAGCTTATAGAAATTCATCATATATAGCAGCAGCAGCTCATAGCACATCATATAGCAGGAGCAGGAGCAGCTCATAATAATGCATCATATAGTAGCAGCTGAAGTAGCTCATAGCAATTCACCGTATAGCGGATCAAAATGAAAACTTGGAAAAAATCAGAGGAGATCCTCACCTTGTTGGATGAGCTCATCCTTCAATAGAACCTCAAGGCCATGGCCTGGGAGCAGGGGAGGGGTAATGAGGTGCCTTCTGCCGCAGTGTGGCATCGGCCGTAGTTGTGCGGCGCCCGTCGCAGTAGTGCGTTGGACAGACCACAGCGCAGCAGCTGCTAGAGACTATGAGAATGAGGGGCGGCGCCAGAGGGAGGAGCAGACGGGGAGATTTGGCCCTACCCGCTGGCCATGTAGCCTAGCTGGAAAGAGCATCATCAAGGACCAGGCCATATGGGACCAGTGGCGACGGCTCGCTGGAGGAACCCTAGCGCTGGAGGCAGGGGATCGACGTAGAGGGAAATGGGAGAGGAGATGCAAGCGGGCATGGCAATGAACGCTTGCGTGTTTGTTTTTACTTGAGGGTCAGGTGTGACGCAGGCGTGAGCAGTGGCATTTTGAGTGTAATATAGGCAGAAAATAGAGTCATTTCACTATTCCCCTTCCCTTGAATTTTTAAGTGAGCTTCTACCCGAAACACCCCCCTCCAAAGCGAAATAAGTTAAGCCCAAGCCCATAACTCAAAAATGTCTTCTTTACATATTTTATGGCTTATTTTGACAATAAGCTCTGAAAAGGCGGAATAGAACTGGCCCTTAACCTGCAATTCAATTGTGCGTGCAATGATGAATCACTCTTGCCTGCTATAGTGTACATTTAGGCATCATCATACATGACATAACCTAATACATGTGCATTTCATTATAGAATGTGAAGCAATGTTTATGTTAGTTCATATGTTGCACATGATGTTTAAATGCCCCTTAAATCTGGTCAGTCAAGTGATGGTCTTTAAGCCTCATTCTATGCTTCTTTTCTTGATATGTAAGATTTGCTCACACATCTGTTCAATTGCTTGTTTGTGTCAGCCAACCATACTAGGACTATTTGCTTTGATTACTTGATGTTCTTGAATAGAGTTTGTCAACGATTTAAACACTAAGGGATGCTGTAGTGGGGGCTTGTATAACTCATAGGTGACATAAAGGTTTGCCTATACACTAAAGTAGGCTCTCCAAGAGCAGCTGGGGATCCAGTTTGAAGGTATGCCTAGTTTTTACAAAGTGCACACATAGTAAATGCTCATTTCATTGTGTGAAAGAGATGTGGCATGTTTCATTATGTGGTGTTGTTTTGTTATAATATCATCCTTTTGTGTTGTTCACAGACTGGAAAGTATGCATATTTATCTTCCAAGGAGACCAGTAACTAGTTGGAGTCACCTTGTAGAGGGGGTGCAATGAAGATAAGATTGATGATTTCCATGTATAAGATGTTAGGAAGGAGCCTTGCAAGAGAAGGAGGAGTAGCGCTGAGCCTATTAAACCAGTTAAGGTAAGTCACATTGTATTACAATTACCAGGACATTTGATTTGTCTGACATTGTGCTTGCGTAAGGTTCTTCACCTATAACCCAGTCATTGGGCCATTGATTAAAACCCCCTCCACTCACTACTATATGATGTTCTAAATTTTTTGTAAATCAGATGTATGTATAACACATTTTAATGTGTCTGTTCACTCATTACGGATGTAGTCTACTTTTAAATATCTAAAACATCTTATAGTAGTGAACAGTGTGAAACTGCTTCTTGCCATGGTAGAATTGTCAATGTCATAAATGCCATAACGAAACACATATTTACATCATTAGCCTCCCTATCATTACTAGGATATTGATTACATACTAGTCAAGATACTTCATAGGGGGCAAACAATATTACATTACTTGTTCCTTTATATACTAAATGTAGCTAGGCCATGGATGTTATTGAGCCGTGCATGTATGCATGCTGCCAACTCAATAGTTCAATTGCTTGTTTGTTTCACGCATAGTTAAATTGCTCTTTTCAATTGCTTTATTTGTCCTCAGTTAATGAGATGCCCAAACAATGGTGCCTGATGTTGGGTACTTGTATAACTATTAGTTGACATAATTAAAGGCCTTACCATTTAATTACTCTGGTGAAGTGTGCCTGAAGCTTTGAAGTCTATTAACTAACTATTACTTCATGAGGCTCTGATACGTCTCCAACGTATCTATAATTTTTGATTGCTCCATGCTATATTATCTACTATTTTGAATGTTTATGGGCTTTATTATACACTTTTATATCATTTTTTGGGACTAACCTATTAACCCAAAGCCCAGTGCCAGTTTCTATTTTTACCCTATTTTAGGGTTTCGAAGAAAAGGAAAATCAAACGGAGTCCAATTGACCTGAAACTTCACGGAACTCATTTTTGGAAGGAAAGAAGCCGAGAAGACTTGGAGTGCACGTCGGGGGATCTGCGAGGAGGTCACGAGGCAGGGGGGCGCGCCCACCCCCTTGGGCGCGCCCTCCTCCCTCGTGAGCCCCTCGTGGCCCCCCTGACGTACTTCTTCCGCCTATATATCTCCATATACTCTAAAAACATCCGTGAGCACAATAGATCGGGAGTTTCGCCGCCAGAAGCCTCTGTAGCCACCGAAAGCCAATCTAGACCCGTTCCGGCACCCTACCGGAGGGGGAAATCTCTCTCCGGTGGCCATCTTCATCACCCCGGTGCTCTCCATGACGAGGAGGGAGTAGTTCTCCCTCGGGGCTGAGGGTATGTACCAGTAGCTATGTGTTTGATCTCTCTCTCTCTCTCGTGTTCTTGAGGTGATACGATCTTGATGTATCGCGAGCTTTGCTATTATATTTGGATCCTATGATGTTTCTTCCACCCCTCTACTCTCTTGTAATGAATTGAGTTTTCCCCTCGAAGTATTCTTATCGAATTGAGTCTTTAAAGATTTGAGAACACTTGATGTATGTCTTGCCGTGCGTATCTATGGTGATAATGGCATACCACGTGATTCGCTTGATGTATGTTTTGGTGATCAACTTGCGGGTTCCACCCATGAACCTATGCATAGGGGTTGGCACACGTTTTCGTCGTGATTCTCCAGTAGAACTTTGGGGCACTCTTTGAGGTCCTTTGTGTTGGTTGAATAGATGAATCTGAGATTGTGTGACGCATATCATATAATCATACCCACGGATACTTGAGGTGACATTGGAGTATCTAGGTGACATTAGGGTTTTGGTTGATTTGTGTCTTAAGGTGTTATTCTAGTACGAACTCTAGGGATGTCTGTGACACCTATAGGAATAGCCCAACGGATTGATTGGAAAGAATAACTTTGAGGTGGTTCCGTACCCAACCATAATCTCTTTGTTTGTTCTTCGCTATTAGTGACTTTGGAGTGACTCTTCGTTGCATGTTGAGGGATATTTATGTGATCCAATTATGTTATTATTGTTGAGAGGACTTGCACTAGTGAAAGTATGAACCCTATACCTTGTTTCCAAGCATTGCAATACCGTTTACTCTCACTTTTATCATTAGTTACCTTGCTGTTTTTATAATTTCAGATTACAAATACCTTTATCTACCATCCATATTGCACTTGTATCACCATCTCTTCGCCGAACTAGTGCACCTATACAATTTACCATTGTATTGAGTGTGTTGGGGACACAAGAGACTCTTTGTTATTTGGTTGCAGGGTTGCTTGAGAGAGACCATCTTCATCCTACGCCTCCTACGGATTGATAAACCTTAGGTCATCCACTTGAGGGAAATTTGCTACTGTCCTACAAACCTCTGCACTTGGAGGCCCAACAACGTCTACAAGAAGAAGGTTGTGTAGTAGACTCAAGCTCTTTTCTGGCGCCGTTGCCGGGGAGGTGAGTGCTTGAAGGTATATCTTTAGATCTTGCAATCGAGTCTTTTAGTTTCTTGTTTTATCACTAGTTTAGTTTATAAAAGAAAACTATAAAAAATGGAATTGAGTTTGTCTCATACGCTTCACCTTTTTAATATCTTTCGTGAGTATGATGGAAAGGACAATTGTGCTAAAGTGCTAGAAGAGGAATTCTATAAAATGTTTGGCACTAAATATTTGACTGATGAGCATGATTGCAATGTTGTTAGTATGAATTCCTTTAATATCCATGATGCTAATGATATTCAAAGGCACAAGCTTGGGGAAGCTATGTTTGATGAAGATGATATTTTTTGTCCCGCAAGTTTTGATGAGCAAATTTATTATGATGAAAGCATGCATCCTATCTATGATGATTATTGTGATGACACGTATGCTTTAAAGAATAATGATAACCATGAAACTTGTCATCTTGATCTTAATTTTCAATCACATGATAGTTATTTTGTTGAGTTTGCTCCCACTATTATTCATGAGAAGAATTTTGCTTATGTGGGGAGTAGTAAATTTTCTATGCTTGTAGATCATGAAAAGAACGCTTTAGGTTCTGGTTATATTGTTGAATTCATTCATGATGCTACTTAAAATTATTATGAGGGAGGAATATATGCTTGTAGGAATTGCAATAATACCAAGTTTCCTCTCTATGTGCTTAAAGTTTTGAAATTATGCTTGTTTTACCTTCCTATGCAAGTTGGTTATTGTTCCCATAAGTTGTTTTCTCACAAAATACCTATGCATAGGAAGTGGGTTAGGCTTAAATGTGTTAGTTATATTCTTCATGATGCTCTCTTTATGTTTCAATTCTTATCTTTTATGTGAGCATCGTTGAAATCATCATGCCTAGCTAGAGGCGTTTAACGATAGCGCTTGTTGGGAGGCAACCCAATCCTATTTTAGTTCCTTTCTTTTTGTTCCTTTTTAGTAATAAATAATTCATCTAGCCTCTGTTTATATGTGGTTTTATGCTTTTAATTAGTGTTTGTGCCAAGTAGAACCTTTGGGAAGACTTTGGGAAAGTCTTGTTGATCACGCTGTAAAAAACAGAAACTTTAGCGCTCACGAGAATTGCTGCCATTTTTTATTGGAGAGTGATATTTAGTTAATTCTTTTTTAAGATGATTAATATGTAAATTCCTCAGGTCCAGAAATTTATTTGAGAATTTTATGAGGTCCATAATTATACGTTTGATGCAGATTACTACAGACTGTTCTGTTTTTGACAGATTCTGTTTTTATGTGTTGTTTACTTATTTTGATGAATCTATGGCTAGTAAAATAGTATATAAACCATAGAGAAGTTGGGATACAGTAGGTTTAACACCAATATAAATAAAGAATGAGTTCATTACAGTACCTTGAAGTGGTGATTTATTTTCTTATACTAACGGAGCTTATGAGTTTTCTGCTAAGTTTTGTGTTGTGAAGTTCTCAAGTTTTGGGTAAGGATTCGATGGACTTTGGAATAAAGAGTGGAAAGAGCCTAAGAATGGGGATTCCCAAGTCACCCCAAGGTAATATTCAAGGATAGCCAAGAGCCTAAGCTTGGGGATGCCCCGGAAGGCATCCCTTCTTTCGTCTTCGTTCATCGGTAACTTTACTTGGAGCTATATTTTTATTCGCCACATGTGTCAGGACCCCGATTCCAAGTCACATCGATCTAGCCGGTAACACCTCATATCACTTTGCGGCCTCACACACGGTATCCCACGGGTGTCGCCTTACCATGGCCCGGGACCGTTTGCGCCTTTTGGCTCACGTATATGATAGTGTCGCTAGCATCCATATGACAGAGAACCCGGGACGACATGGCTAGTCGTGAACCCAAAGCGGCACAGACCTATGGAGACAGGCATACATGAATCACATCGAACATGTCGGTCATCAACGCGTGATTCCGGGCTGTAGCACTGGGCTAACAGGACTCTGGGGAACCCCGGGCTGTAGCAGGCTAGGCAGGACTCCGGAGGTCACCGTGTGACATTTCCCCGAAGGGACAGACATAGGGACGAAGTGAAACACATGCCGGCCAGTCAAGTGTCCTGAACAGTAGTGCTGGGCTAGCAGGACTCCGGTGAACCCCGGGCTGTAGCGGACTACTATGGCTCGAGGAGCACTAGACTACATTTCCCCATATGAAAGGCTGCCAAGGATACACAACTAGATTGTCGGATCCCACTCATATCAAGCATTTCAATCATACACACAATATGCCCGATATGAGTACATACAACATGGCATCACGGCAAAACTCTACAACTCCAGTACTTTATTTAAAGGCTCCGGAGAGCCATACATAACATGTTCATACAGATAGGGGTCACATGACCCGACACTCAAGTCATACAAACATACAAGCACATGCGGAAGCAACTAGTCTGAGTACAGACTCTAGAAAGAAAGAAGGCTTCTCGAAGCCTGTCTATTTACATAGGCCCTCCATGGCCAGGATCACCACCTGGGTGGCTAGTCACTCGTCGACGTCAAGGTCTACATAAAACCCATCGGAGGGGGCGGTGTTGTCGTCTGAAAACAGTAATTAAGCAAACATGAGTACAAAGGTACTCAGCAAGTCTTACATCAGAACCTACTATACATGCTTATTCTCAAGAAGCTGGTGGGGTAATGCAGCAAGCCAGGTTTGACTCTTGGCTAAGCTATCCTACGGAACTTCACCAGTAAAATAGTTTTCGCACACGAGTCCACTACTCACCAACACAATACTCCACCGGGGATCCTCCCTCGTCATCCTACGAGAGGGCCATCCTCGGTACTCACACTTATCTTGAGTCTTTTAGTAGTATCCATTAACTTGTCTATGAACTGTATATGCAACCAAGTAGTCCTTTACCGCGGACGCGGCTATTCGAATAGTTTTATACCCTGCAGGGGTGTACTTCGTCACACATGTTTCCACCACTTAGCGTCTGCACACGACATGTGCTCGGCAGACTTCAAGCGAAAGCCGACATGGGTGTAGACCACGACCTGACTAACCTCACAAGTCTCTAGTCCAGGTTTATCGCCTATTCAGGTTCCATCCGCAAGGAAATCCGGCCGGGGTGTACTCAACGGCCCCAAACGATGTGTACAGGGTCCCGAAACGCCAAACGGGCGCCCGGCATACCCGGCCACGGTGTATCTACCGCATCTAGCCCACCCCTAGGGTCAGCGCTACGCACGGCCGCCAACACATGTCCTACAAACACCAGAAACTAGGTGCAACTCCTGGACAGAGGCAAAAGGGGTCAGTAAGTTGAGCGGGGTCATATTCCAGGGCCCAATGTGTGGTAGTAGCTGAATCTTAAATCACGCATATAGATCTCAGTTCTTAGGGACGGCCTCAATGAAACAACCCACCATGTACTCCTACATGGCCTCTCATCGATACCTTTACCAAAACATGTTCAACACATCCCTCACATTACCGGCATAAGCATTTCACTCTAGCCCATCTCCCAGATGAACCAGACCTGAGACAACTCTAAGCATAGCAGGCATAGCAAAGTAGGAATCACATACATGGCTCAATCAACTCCTACACATGCTAGTGAGTTTCATCTAGTTACTGTGGCAATGACAGGTCATGAAGAGGATAAGGGTTCAACTACCGTAGCACACAGTAGTTTGAATCACGTTGTCTTAATGCAGTAAGCAAGAGCAGCAGCGAGAACATGGGTTTGTATCGGAATGATCAATGGTTGGTTGCTTGATGGAGTGGTAGCGGGATACTGCCCTTCAGTTGGATACTCGTGAATATCCTCGGAGGCAGAACCTACCACGGAGAACACATCGGTACACAATCAACACATGATGATATGCAACAATATGATGCATGCTATGACATGGCAATATGATTGTGTCTTGGCCTAATGCAAGCTAAAATAGAAAGGGATGAACTCATTTGAATCAAAGATTCAAATATTAGCTCATTAAACATGGCATTTATAGTGCATTACCTTATTCTGCCTAAACAGCAAGGTAAACTTGTTTTGTCATGCATGAAACCATTACAGATGGATAGATTGAATTTTTCTGATAATTTTTCATATATAATTTATCTCATTTGGAGCTATGGTTGAATTTCTATGAATTTTTGAAGTTTTAAACATTTTCTGGAATTTCCTGAATAAAAATAAATCCAGAAAATGCAATACTGCATCAGCATTGCGTCATGCTGACCTCAGCAGGTCAAAGGCGCCAGCCCAGGTCAAACCTGACTGGTGGGCCCCTTCTGTCAGCCTCTCAGCTAATTAGCAAAATTAGATTAACACTAATTAGTTGTTAGTGGGGCCTGGGCCCACATGTCAGTGACTGATTTAATTAAAATTAATTAAGACTAATCCTAATTTAGTTAGCCGACCGGCCCCACCTGTCATAGACTCACGGGGGTCTTCCTAGGCCCACCCAGGGGTCAAACTGGGTCAACTCGCCGGCGGCTCGACGCCGGCGAGGCCCGAGACGGCGGAGGGCTTCGGATTTGGTCCTCCGGTGACCAAATCGACGGCGGAGACGTGCTACGCGTAGCTGGGGCTCGTGCGCATCTAGTGGGGCAAGTGGGAGGAGCTGGGGTGGAGCGAGATCGCCGGAATCGAGCTCGTGGCGGCGGCCTGAGTTCGGGCGAGGTCGGTTTCGACGCTACGGTACACGAGAGGGAGAACTAGGGGTGGCTACGGGTTCCTGGTGCTGCACTGAGCACGGTGAGGCACTCCGTTGTGGGCTTGCACGGCTGTGGCCATGGCTGCACCATGGCCGGCGGCGAGAAGCTCTCGGCCGCGGTGGAAAATGGAGCTAGGGGACGAGCGTGAGCACGAGAGAAGAGGGGAAAGGAAGAGGAGCTCACAGCGGAGTCGGAGAGGGGGTCAGCAGGCTCGGGGAGGTCCTGGCGGCAGCGAATTCGACCGGAGATGGCTCGGGTGCCCGAGGTTGAAGACGAGGGCGAAGACGGTGATGCAGGGCCTCCGGCGATTCGTGGCTCGATGGGGAGGACGAGGGAGTCGAAGCGGAGCTAATGGGCTCGTCGGAGGGGCGAGGGAGTGGCTGTAGTGGCAACTACGGCGATCGGCGGCGAGGGACGTGCTCGGCCGTCACGGGGGAGAGTGAGAGAGACGAGGGGGAGAGTGCGAGAGGATGAGAGGGAGACGTGGGGGCCGCGTGGCACTTCAGGGCGTCTCCCGGGCGTCGCCGGAAGCAGGAGGTGGCCGGCGTTTGGCCGCGGGCGCCGGCCACGCGCTCCGCGTCCTTCTGGCGCGAGGAGGACGACGACTGGCAGCGCCAGCAGGCTGGGCCGAGCCAGGTGGCTGGGCCAGCACAGGTAAGGCCCAGGTGGGCTTTCTTCTCTCTCTTTTTTTGATTTTTGTTCTGTTTTCTATTTAACTGCAACTGTTTAGCTTTAAATAAAATACTAAAACATTTCCAAAAATCCTGAAAATAAATGTGGCCTCTGTTCAGATTATTTCCAACAGGAAACATTTACTCCCAGAATTATTTGAGCACTTAGATTATTTTATAGCATTTAAATGCCCAAATTCAAATACTTATGATTTAATTCAATGACCTTCTGTTGACCTAGAAAATTGTGCACCAATTTTTGCCAGAGGTTCTAACCTAAGACAAAGAGGGTGAACTTTTTAGAAGGGCATTTCAGGTTCATTGAAAATATTTTTAGTAAACCCTAGTTGTTTCCAGGGGGGTGTCGGGGGTTTCTGCCTTCCCCATTTCAAGTTTAAGAAAAATTTAAACATGATGCACATTCTAATGCTTGAACTAGCTAGGGTGTGACAACTCACCCCCACTCAAAAGAATCTCGTCCCAAGATTTAGGATCCTCTGGGAAGAAGGGGGGGTACTCGAGTCGAAGACGATCCTCCCTTTCCCAAGTGGCTTCTTTATCGGAGTGGTGTGACCATTGAACCTTGAGAAACTTGATATTCTGACGTTGAGTGGTATGCTCGGCTTGATCAAGGATACGAACGGGATATTCCCGATAAGAGAGATTGTCTTGTAGATCAAGCGTTTCGTGGTCCACTCCACGGATAGGATCCGCGAAGCAACGCCTGAGTTGTGAAATGTGGAAGACATCATGAACTCTGGAAAGATGCGGAGGTAGTTCCAATTGGTAGGCAACTTCTCCTTGTTTGGCAAGAATGCGAAAGGGTCCAATGTAACGAGGAGCCAATTTGCCTTTGATATCGAAACGATGGGTTCCCTTTAATGGAGTAACCCGAAGGTAAGCCTTCTCGTCGACTTCATAAGTCATAGGCTTATGTTTACGATCATATTGACTCTTTTGACGAGATTGGGCTGTTTTCAATTTTTCACGAATAACGCGAACCTGCTCTTCCGCTTCCTGAATCATATCCGGGCCAAAGAGTTGTCTTTCCCCGGTTTCTGACCAGTTAAGAGGCGTTCGACATTTTCGTCCATAAAGAACTTCGAAAGGAGCTTTCCCCAAACTAGCTTGATAACTATTGTTATAAGCAAACTCCGCGAATGGAAGGCATTTCTCCCAGCTCATTCCGAACGAGATAACAGAAGCTCGGAGCATATCTCCAGGATTTGATTGACTCGCTCTACTTGACCACTTGATTGAGGGTGGAAAGCGGTACTAAAAGAGAGACGAGTTCCCATAGCATTTTGGAAACTTTCCCAAAATCGAGAGGTGAAGAGACTCCCACGGTCTGAGTTAATTTCCAATGGAACACCATGAAGAGACACTATTCGGGAGATGTATAACTCGGCTAGCTGGCTAGCGGTGATACTCTCACGAACAGGTAGGAAATGGGCTACTTTGGAAAGTCGGTCGATCACGACGAAGATGGCATTATTCCCTCTCTTGGTACTGGGAAACCCAGTGATGAAATCCATACTGATTTTATCCCATTTCGATTCAGGAATAGCCAAAGGTTGAAGGGTGCCAGCAGGCTGTTGATGCTCTGCTTTAACACGACAACAGATGTCGCAGCTAGCAATGTATTGAGCGATTTCTCTCTAAATCCTAGTCCACCAAAACCTCTGGCATAGGTCTTGATACATTTTAGTACTACCGGGATGAATGGTGAGAGGGGATTCATGAGCTTCCTTAAGGATCAACTGGCATAGATGTTGTTTCTTGGGAACCACTAGACGGTTCTCAAAAGAGACAGCACCTTGCTCATCCATGGAGAAACATTTAGCAACTCCGCTAGCGATGTTTCCCTTAATCCGGGATATGCCCTTATCACGCTTTTGGGCAGCTATGATTTGATCCATAAGGGTAGGTTTCGCCACCAGGGTGGATAGGAATCCTTGGGGAACAATGTGAAGATTTAGCTTACGAAATTCCTCATGGAGAAATGGTTGACTTTGTTGTAACATCAGGTTGTTACAATAGGACTTACGGCTTAGCGCATCAGCCATGACATTGGCTTTGCCCGGGGTGTAAGTTATTCCTAAGTCATAATCCGAGATCAACTCAACCCAACGCCTTTGCCTGAGATTCAAATCTGTTTGGGTGAAGATATATTTTAAACTTTGGTGATCGGTGAAGATCTCGCAGCGATTACCGAGAAGGTAATGTCGCTAGGTTTTAAGTGCATGGACTACAGCTGTAAGCTCTAGATCATGTGTAGGATAATTTTCCTCATGTGGGTGTAATTGCAATGAATCATAGGCAATTACCTGACGATCTTGCATGAGTATGCAACCTAGTCCTTGTCGCGAGGCGTCGCAATAGATAATAAAGTCCTTGGAGAAGTCTGGTGGTACCAGTACGGGGGCAGATGTCAGGCGTCTTTTCAGTTCCTGAAAGCTGATCTCGCACTGTGGGGTCCACTCGAACTTTTTATCTTTCTTGAGGAGTTCAGTTAGAGGTTTAGCAACCTTGGAGAAATTTTCAACGAAGCGGCGGCAATAGCTCGCTAAGCCAAGGAAGCTCCGAACTTGCTTAACCGTTTCAGGTGGAGTCCAATCAAGGACGGCTTGAACTCGCTCGGGATTGACAGCAATACCCTTACCAGAGATTACATGGCCTAGATAGGTCACTTCTGGCAACAAAAATTCACACTTGGAGAATTTGGCATAAAGGCGATGCTCTCGAAGTTTCATCAATACCAGCCTTAGATGTTCGGCATGTTCCTTTTCATTCTTGGAGTAGATGAGTATGTCATCGAGGTATACTACGACAAATTTGTCCAAGTACTCCATGAAAACCGAGTTCATTAACCGGGAAAAGGTGGCTGGGGCATTGGTTAAACCGAAGGACATCACAGTGTACTCTTATTGGCCATAACGAGTAACAAAGGCCGTTTTGGGAATGTCCCCGTTTCTGATTTTGATTTGATGGTAGCCCAACCTCAAATCCATCTTGGAAAAGATTGAGGATCCAGCAAGCTGATCATACAGATCATTGATCCTGGGAAGCGGGTATTTGTTCTTGATGGTGACCAAATTGACAGGTCGGTAATCCACAACCATTCGATCCGTTCCATCCTTCTTCTTAACGAAGAGGACGAGGCAAGCCCAAGGAGAGGAACTAGTACTGATGAAACCCTTTTTCAAGGACTCATCGAGTTGGTTCTTAAGCTCGGCTAGTTCTAAGGGTGCCATCTTGTAGGGTCTTCTAGAAATTGGCACGGTTCCTGGAACAAGGTCTATCACAAACTCGACATCCCTGTCAGGTGGAACACCTGGCAGTTCTTCTGGAAAGACATCCGGAAAATCTCGGACTACCGGAACATCCTCAAGGTCTGGAAGGGGGTTGGCATTTAGGGAGTAAAGTTAGCGCTTGGCCACTCGAGTTAAGACGTTAACTGTCTTGCTCGAGGGGTGAGTAAGTTGAATGGTTCTAGTGGCACAATCGATCTTAGCATAATGAGCTAACATGCAGTCCATACCCAAGATGATATTTATGTCAGAGGACTTGAGAGCTATTAAGGATGCAAGGAATACAAGCCTATCGACAAGAATTTCGTTCCCATGGCTTACTCTAGAAGTTTGCCATCTAGAGCCAGGGGTTTGAATTTCCATGGTAGAGGGCATGTCACAGAATGTTGTGTTATGCAATCGAGCATAGTTCTCGGATATGAATGAATGAGATGCTCCAGTATCGAAAAGAACAGATGCCGGATGGCAGTTAACAAGGAGTGTACCAAGGACGACATTAGGATCCTCATGAGCCTCCTCGGCTGAAACATAATTGACATGGCCACGTGCAGTGGTGGCCGGCTTGGCGTAGAAAGTCTTCCCCGCTGGCTTACCACGGCCAATGGACCTTCCAGTTTGATTGGGGTTGTTGTTCTGGGGACACTCTCGGCTATAGTGACCCGGCTCTCCACACTTGAAGCACGTCACCACATTGGGGCATGGAGCAGCATTAGCAGCGGGGCCACCATAGGGCTTGGGCGGTGCAAATTGCTGGTTGGGACAAGGCACCTCAAAGGATGGCCTCGGGATTAACCTGGGTGGCAGTGCCGTGCTTGGGATCCACACCCGGCGCTTCTGAGTTCCAGAGCTGGATGAAGAGCCAAAATCACGGGAGTGCTTGCGTGAAGCGTCATAATCAGTCTGGCCCGTCTCAGCACTGATGGCTTTATTGACCAACTTCTGAAAGGATGTGCACTCGTGCAGACGGAGATCGCGGCGAAGCTCAGGGCTAAGTCCCTTGCGGAACCTTGCTTGCTTCTTAGCTTCACTAGAAACCTCTTCAGGAGCATAACGTGCCAGATTCCCAAATTCACGACTATATGCATCCACAGTCAGTCTTCCTTGGGTGAAGTTGCAGAACTCCTCCCTCTTGCGATCCATGAGACCTTCCGGAATGTGATGCTCACGGAAAGCCTCACTGAATTCAGCCCAAGTAGTGATTTGGCCGACCGGGCGCATAGCTTCGATGTTTTCCCACCAAAGGCTAGCAGGGCCTTCGAGGTGATAGGCAGCATAAGTAACCTTGTCGGCTTCGGCTACGTTGGCATAACGTAGTTTGTGGGTTATGCTGCGAAGCCAGTCATCCGCGTCGAGGGGCTCAATGGAGTGGTTAAACTTTGGTGGGTACAACTTGATAAAGTCATTGATTGACACCAAGTCATTTCGTGGGTGGCGTGCAGTGTTCTGCTCAATCCGCTCCAGCAGGCGGTTGGTCTCACGCTTGTTTCTTTCCGCCTCCAGCATTACTTCGGCCAGAGAAGGCGGGTAAGGTAGATTTTCACCTCTAGCTGCACTGGCTTCCCCCTGCTCTAGAGCAGCAGGGTTGCTGCGGGTGTTGACCATCCTAGGAGAAAAACAAGACAACGGTTTAGACAAGGATGGCTCAAACTTAGCAAGGAAGTGCAGAATGTAATGGATAACACGGAATGCAGAGATGTTCATCCGTATGTCATGGTAATATAAAACTGCCATATATATACCAACGATCATACACATCATACATAGTTTAGTACAAGCCCAGGCTATAGTACAACTATGATGAAAGACGTTACATCTCATCGGAGGCATTCCAAGCTCCTATACATTATTTGTCTACACCTCCCGAATCGATTACACGCAAAGTCATATTCCACAAGTCACACAGGACAGTGGAGATACAACTACTACAATACTAGTGGTACTACTACTAACTCAGACAGCTCCGTAGTAGTTCTCATAGAAGACACCTCCATAGCCTGGAAGTTCAACATGACCATCCGGAAACAGACGGTCCTGAGGAGCCTGTGGACCATAGGGGCTAGGATGAGGTCTTGGACCAACAAACGGTGGCCTGCGGGGACCACGGGGTGGGGTGATGCCTCCCACATCACGCCAATCCACCATGTCTGGCAGAGCTGATCTCACAGGATACAGATCCCTTGTATCCATACATCCAGCTTGCACCGCAGGTGCAAACCGAGTCAATGTGGCCCAATGATCAGCACGGGTATTGAAAAGCTCCAGCCTCAAGGCCCGATTCTCTCGGTCCTTATCTTCGAGCAACTCGGCAGTGGTACGAGTTAATGAGTCCTCCTGAGTGGAGTCAGCATAGATGGCCTAAAGATACCCTTGCGCTCCTGGAAGTGAAGCTGGCATGTAACGGAAGTCAGTGTTCCAAAGCAGGCCAGTCCGGACTCGCAAGATGGTCATCATGGAATAGGCAGCATCCTGCACAGCCATCTCAATAGTTACCCCGAGTCCATAGGAACAGTGAAGGGGCTCGGTAGATCCAGGATAAGAAGGAAATATCCTGATGGTGCAGAGATATTGGCTTTGATTAAAGTCGCGGAACTGCTCTTCGACAGTGTATTCGGGATACCAACGGTAGCCCGTCTCGATCATTACCCGGACTAACATAGCAGCATGACCGGGCACGTCGAGGCACCTGGTCAGGCGAACAACTTGGTTATGAGCATGGTTGGCCATCTGAAAGCACAACCATAATGCAGAGACATCAGAATTTCTAGGGAAAATTGGACAGCATAACAATTGTAAATGCTCAGAAAAAAGATTTGAGACATCCACAACAGTTCGCAATACCACTCAGCAACATCATATCAAGGTTCTGATTCAATTAGCAACATACTAAGAATAGTAGAAACTGAACTGAGACTTGTAACAACAATCCTATAAGCTACTACGGATTAGTAACACGTGAACCTGATAGAGGAAGAGAGCCTAGTCCTTAACCCATGTTGAATGAGGAGAGGATGACTCAGATCAGAGGCATAGGTAAAGGAGTAAAAGAAACTTACTTTCCCTCCCACAATCAATTCCCCTACATATAACTAGAGCATCTCTAGACTCGACATAGACCAGTTTGGCTCAACGAACCTACAGGCAGTCCGGCTCTGATACCAACGTTGTCAGGACCCCGATTCCAAGTCACATCGATCTAGCTGGTAACACCTCATATCACTTTGCGGCCTCACGCACGGTATCCCACGGGTGTCGCCTTACCATGGCCCGGGACCGTTTGCGCCTTTTGGCTCACGTATATGATAGTGTCGCTAGCATCCATATGACAGAGAACCCGGGCCGACATGGCTAGTCGTGAACCCAAAGCGGCACAGACCTATGGAGACAGGCATACATGAATCACACCGAACATGTCGGTCATCAACGCGTGATTCCGGGTTGTAGCACTGGGCTAACAGGACTCCGGGGAACCCCGGGCTGTAGCAGGCTAGGCAGGACTCTGGAGGTCATCGTGTGACATTTCCCCGAAGGGACAGACATAGGGACGAAGTGAAACACATGCCGGCCAGTCAAGTGTCCTGAACAATAGTGCTGGGCTAGCAGGACTCCGGTGAACCCCGGGCTGTAGCGGACTACTATGGCTCGAGGAGCACTAGACTACATTTCCCCATATGAAAGGCTGCCAAGGATACACAACTAGATTGTCGGATCCCACTCATATCAAGCATTTCAATCATACACACAATATGCCCGATATGAGTACATACAACATGGCATCACAACAAAACTCTACAACTCCAGTACTTTATTTAAAGGCTCCAGAGAGCCATACATAACATGTTCATACAGATAGGGGTCACATGACCCGACACTCAAGTCATACAAACATACAAGCACATGCGGAAGCAACTAGTCTGAGTACAGACTCTAGAAAGAAAGAAGGCTTCTCGAAGCCTGTCTATTTACATAGGCCCTCCATGGCCAGGATCACCACCTGGGTGGCTAGTCACTCGTCGACGTCAAGGTCTACATAAAACCCATCGGAGGGGGCGGTGTTGTCGTCTGAAAACAGTAATTAAGCAAACATGAGTACAAAGGTACTCAGCAAGTCTTACATCAGAACCTACTATACATGCTTATTCTCAAGAAGGTGGTGGGGTAATGCAGCAAGCCAGCTTTGACTCTTGGCTAAACTATCCTACGGAACTTCACCAGTAAAATAGTTTTCGCACACGAGTCCACTACTCACCAACACAATACTCCACCGGGGATCCTCCCTCGTCATCCTAGGAGAGGGCCATCCTCGATACTCACACTTATCTTGACACTTTTAGTAGTATCCATTAACTTGTCTATGAACTGTATATGCAACCAAGTAGTCCTTTACCGCGGACGCGGCTATTCGAATAGTTTTATACCCTGCAGGGGTGTACTTCGTCACACATGTTTCCACCACTTAGTGTCTGCACACGACATGTGCTCGGCAGACTTCAAGCGAAAGCCGACGTGAGTGTAGACCACAACCTGACTAACCTCACAAGTCTCTAGTCTAGGTTTATCGCCTATTCAGGTTCCATCCGCAAGGAAATCCGGCCGGGGTGTCCTCAACAGCCCCAAACGATGTGTACAGGGTCCCGAAACGCCAAACGGGCGCCCGGCATACCCGGCCACGGTGTATCTACCGCATCATAGCCCACCCCTAGGGTCAGCGCTACGCACGGCCGCCAACACATGTCCTACAAACACCAGAAACTAGTTGCAACTCCTGGATAGAGGCGAGAGGGGTCAGTAAGTCGAGCGGGGTCATATTCCAGGGCCCAATGTGTGGTAGTAGCTGAATCTTAAATCACGCATATAGATCTCAGTTCTTAAGGACGGCCTCAATGAAACAACCCACCATGTACTCCTATATGGCCTCTCATCGATACCTTTACCAAAACATGTTCAACACATCCCTCACATTACCGGCATAAGCATTTCACTCTAGCCCATCTCCCAGATGAACCAGACCTGACACAACTCTAAGCATAGCAGGCATAGCAAAGTAGGAATCACACACATGGCTCAATCAACTCCTACACAGCTAGTGGGTTTCATCTAGTTACTGTGGCAATGACAGGTCATGCAGAGGATAAGGGTTCAACTACCGTAGCACACAGCAGTTTGAATCGCATTGTCTTAATGAAGTAAGCAAGAGCAGCAGCGAGAACATGGGTTTGTATCGGAATGATCAATGGTTGCTTGCCTGATGGAGTGGTAGCGGGATACTGCCCTTCAGTTGGATACTCGTGAATATCCTCGGAGGCAGAACCTACCACAGAGAACACATCGGTACACAATCAACACATGACGATATGCAACAATATGATGCATGCTATGACATGGCAATATGATTGTGTCTTGGCCTAATGCAAGCTAAAATAGAAAGGGATGAACTCATTTGAATCAAAGATTCAAATATTAGCTCATTAAACATGGCATTTATAGTGCATTACCTTATTCTGCCTAAACAGCAAGGTAAACTTGTTTTGTCATGCGTGAAACCATTACAGATGGATAGATTGAATTTTTCTGATAATTTTTCATATATAATTTATCTCATTTGGAGCTATGGTTGAATTTCTATGAATTTTTGAAGTTTTAAACATTTTCTGGAATTTCCTGAATAAAAATAAATCCAGAAAATGCAATACTGCGTTAGCATTGCGTCATGCTAACCTCAGCAGGTCAAAGGCGCCAGCCCAGGTCAAACCTGACTGGTGGGCCCCTTCTGTCAGCCTCTCAGCTAATTAGCAAAATTAGATTAACACTAATTAGTTGTCAGTGGGGCCTGGGCCCACATGTCAGTGACTGATTTAATTAAAATTAATTAAGACTAATCCTAATTTAGTTAGCCGACCGGCCCCACCTGTCATAGACTCAGGGGGGTCTTCCTGGGCCCACCCAGGGGTCAAACTGGGTCAACTCGCCGGCGGCTCGACGCCGGCGAGGCCCGAGACGGCGGACGGCTTCGGATTTGGTTCTCCGGTGACCAAATCGACGGCGGAGATGTGCTACGCGTAGCTGGGGCTCGTGCGCATCTAGTAGGGCAAGTGGAAGGAGCTAGGGTGGAGCGAGCTCGCCGGAATCGAGCTCGTGGCGGCGGCCGGAGTTCGAGCGAGGTCGGTTTCGATGCTACGGTGCACGAGAGGGAGAACTAGGGGTGGCTACTGGTTCCTGGTGCTGCACTGAGCACGGTGAGGCGCTCGGTTGTGGGCTTGCACGGCTGTGGCCATGGCTGCGCCATGGCCGGCGGCGAGAAGCTCTCGGCCACGGTGGAAAATGGAGCTAGGGGACGAGCGCGAGCACGAGAGAAGAGGGAAAAGGAAGAGGAGCTCACAGCAGAGTCGGAGAGGGGGTCAGCGGGCTCGGGGAGGTCCTGGCAGCGACGAATTCGACCGGAGATGGCTCGGGTGCCCGAGGTTGAAGACGAGGGCGAAGACGGCGATGCAGGGCCTCCGGCGATGCGTGGCTCGGTGGGGAGGATGAGGGAGTCGAGGCGGAGCTAATGGGCTCGTCGGAGGGGCGAGGGAGTGGCTGTAGTGGCAACTACGGCGATCGGCGACGAGGGACGTGCTCGGCCGTCGCGGGGGAGAGTGAGAGAGATGAGGGGGAGAGTGCGAGAGGATGAGAGGGAGACGTGGGGGTCGCGTGGCACTTCAGGGCGTCTCCCGGGCGTCGCCGGAAGCAGGAGGTGGCCGGCGTCTGGCCTCGGGCGCCGGCCACGCGCTCCGCATCCTTCTGGCGCGAGGAGGACGACGACTGGCAGCACCAGCAGGCTGGGCCGAGCCAGGTGGCTGGGCCAGCACAGGTAAGGCCCAGGTGGGCTTTCTTCTCTCTCTTTTTTTTGATTTTTGTTCTGTTTTCTATTTAACTGCAACTGTTTAGCTTTAAATAAAATACTAAAACATTTCCAAAAATCCTGAAAATAAATGTGGCCTCTGTTTAGATTATTTCCAACAGGAAACATTTACTCCCAGAATTATTTGAGCACTTAGATTATTTTATAGCATTTAAATGCCCAAATTCAAATACTTATGATTTAATTCAATGACCTTCTGTTGACCTAGAAAATTGTGCACCAATTTTTGCCAGTGGTTCTAACCTAAGACAAAGAGGGTGAAGTTTTTAGAAGGGCATTTCAGGTTCATTGAAAATATTTTTAGTAAACCCTAGTTGTTTCCAGGGGGGGTGTTGGGGTTTCTGCCTTCCCCATTTCAAGTTTAAGAAAAATTTAAACATGATGCACATTCTAATGCTTGAACTAGCTAGGGTGTGACAACATGATATGTGTTTTGCTTGGAGCGTCAATTTATTTTGTTAATATTTGCTTTATGTTATTTAGAACAATGTTTTGCATCTTTTATTTCAATAAAAATGGCATTGATAGCCTTTACTATGCCTATTTTAGAAGTCCACATGTTGCTGTTTGAAAACAGAAAGTTTACCGCTGTTGCAATAATTCCATAGAAAAGTAAGAATGTGATAAAATTTTGAAACCTTTTGCATATTAAGCTCTGATAAATTTACTATAGTGGGAATTTTCTTTCATAATTTTTGGAGCTAGGGAAGTATGGATGTTTCAGCATTCTTTACAGACTATCCTGTTTAGGCAGATTGCTGTTATGTTTGCATTGTTTGCATATGTTTGCTTCTTTAATGATTCTATTTGAGGATAGGACTATTAAATATGTAGAGGAATTTAGTATTCAATGTTGAATAATAATTTTAGTGATTTGCTACAGTACAGTATGATAAGGTTTTGGCAATGGTTTATACTAACTTATCTCACGAGTCCTTGTTGAGTTTTGTGTGGATGAAGCTTTTGAGATTTAGGGAGACCGTGATATGAGAGGAATTAAGGAGACACAAAAGCTCAAGATTGGGGATGCCCAAGGCACCCCAAGATAATATTTCAATAAGTCTCAAGCGTCTAAGCTTGGGCATGCCCGGTTGGCATCCCACCTTTCTTCTTCAACAATTATCGGTTAGTTTCGGTTGATCCTAAGTCTTTGCTTCTTCACATGATGTTTGCCATTCTTAGAATGTCATCTTATTTTGCTTTGCTTTCTGTTTGAATAGAATACCAAGATATGAAATTATTAAATGTTAGAGAGTCTTCACATAATTGCATAATTATTCAACTACTCATTCATCTTCACTTATATCTTTCGGAGTAGTGTGTTATTGCTCTAGTGCTTCACTTATATCTTTTAGAGCATGGTGGTAGTTTTATTTTGAAGAAATAGATGAACTCTCATGCTTCACTTATATTATTTTGAGAGTCTTAAATAGCATGGTAATTTGCTTAAATAATCCTAATATGCTAGGTATTCAAGATTAATAAAATTCTCTTATGAGTGTATTGAATACTAAGAGAAGTTTGATACTTGATTGTTTTGAGATATGGAGGTAATAATATCAGAGTCGTGCTAGTTGAGTAGTTGTGAAATTGATAAATACTTGTGTGGAGGTTTGCAAGTCCCGTAGCATGCACGTATGGTAAACGTTATGCAACAAATTTGAAACATGAGGTGTTATTTGATTGTCCTCCTTATGAGTGGCGGTCGGGGACGAGCGATGGTCTTTTCCTACCAATCTATCCCCCTAGGAACATGCACGTAATACTTTGGTTTTTGATAGTTTGTAGATTTTTGCAATAAGTATATGAGTTCTTTATGACTAATGTTGAGTCCATGGATTATACACACTCTCACCCTTCCATCATTGCTAGCCTCTACGGTACCGTGCATTGCCCTTTCTCACATCGAGAGTTGGTGCAAACTTCGTCGGTGCATCCAAACCCCGTGATATGATACGCTCTTTCACACATAAACCTCCTTATATCTTCCTCAAAACAGCCACCATACCTACCTATTATGGCATTTCCATAGCCATTCCGAGATATATTGCCATGCAACTTTCCATCATCCAGTTTATCATGACACATTCATCATTGCCATATTGCTAGCATGATCATGTAGTTGACATAGTATTTGTGGCAAAGCCACCATTCATAATTCTTTCATACTTGTCACTCTTGATTCATTGCATATCCCGGTACACCACCGGAGGCATCCATATAGAGTCATACTTTGTTCTAGTATCGAGTTGTAGTCATTGAGTTGTAAATAAATAGAAGTGTGATGATCATCATTCAATAGAGAATTGTCCCCAAAAAAGAAAGAGAAAGGCCAAAGAAAAAAAAGAAGGCCCCCCAAAAAAGAGAAAATAAATAAAAAGGGGCAATGCTACTATCCTTTTTTCCACACTTGTGCTTCAAAGTAGCAACATGTTCTTCATATAGAGTCTCTTGAGTTATCACTTTCATATACTAGTGGGAATTTTCATTATAGAACTTGGCTTGTATATTCCAACAATGGGCCTCCTCAAGTGCCCTAGGTCTTCGTGAGCAAGCAAGTTGGATGCACACCCACTTAGTTTCTTTTGTTGAGCTTTCATGCATTTATAGCTCTAGTGCATCCGTTGCATGGCAGTCCCTACTCCTTGCATTAACATCAATCGATGGGCATCTCCATAGCCCATTGATTAGCCTTGTTGATGTGAGACTTTCTCCTTTTTTGTCTTCTCCACATAACCCCCTCATTATATTCTATTCCACCCATAGTGCTATATCCATGGCTCGCGCTCATGTATTGCGTGAAAGTTTATAAGTTTGAGATTACTAAAGTATGAAACAATTGCTTGGCTTGTCATCGGGGTTGTGCATGATGAGAGCATTCTTGTGTGACGAAAATGAAACATGACTAAACTATATGATTTTGTAGGCATGAACTTTCTTGGGCCATGTTATTTTGAGAAGACATAATTGCTTAGTTCGTATGCTTGAAGTATTATCATTTTTATGTCAATATGAACTTTTGTCTTGAATCTTATGGATCTGAATATTCATACCACAATTAAGAAGAATCACATTGAAATTATGCCAAGTAGCACTCCACATCAAAAATTCTGTTTTTATCATTTACCTACTCGAGGACGAGCAGGAATTAAGCTTGGGGATGTTGATACGTCTCCAACGTATCTATATTTTTTGATTGCTCCATGCTATATTATCTACTGTTTTGAATGTCTATGGCCTTTATTATACACTTTTATATCATTTTTTGGGACTAACCTATTAACCCAGAGCCCAGTGCCAGTTTTCTGTTTTTACCTTGTTTTAGGGTTTCGAAGAAAAGGAAAATCAAACGGAGTCCAATTGACCTGAAACTTCACGGAACACATTTTTGGAAGGAAAGAAGCCCAGAAGACTTGGAGTGCATGTCGGGAGATCTGCGAGGAGGTCACGGGGCAGGGGACGCGCCCACCCCCTTGGGCGCGCCCTCCACCCTCGTGAGCCCCTCGTGGCCCCCTGACGTACTTCTTCCGCCTATATATCTCCATATACCCTAAAAACATCCGTGAGCACAATAGATCAGGAGTTCCGCCGCTAGAAGCCTCCGTAGCCACTGAAAGCCAATCTAGACCCGTTCGGGCACCCTGCCGGAGGGGGCAATCTCTCTCCGGTGGCCATCTTCATCATCCCGGTGCTCTCCATGACAAGGAGGGAGTAGTTCTCCCTCGGGGCTGAGGGTATGTACTAGTAGCTATGTGTTTGATCTCTCTCTCTCTCGTGTTCTTGAGGTGATACGATCTTGATGTATCGCGAGCTTTGCTATTATATTTGGATCCTATGATGTTTCTTCCCCCCTCTACTCTCTTGTAATCAATTGAGTTTTCCCCTTGAAGTAATCTTATCGGATTGAGTCTTTAAAGATTTGAGAACACTTGATGTATGTCTTGCCGTGCGTATCTATGGTGACAATGGGATACCATGTGATTCACTTGATGTATGTTTTGGAGATCAACTTGCGGGTTCCGCCCATGAACCTATGCATAGGGGTTGGCACACGTTTTAGTCGTGATTCTCCGGTAGAACTTTGGGGCACTCTTTGAGGTCCTTTGTGTTGGTTGAATAGATGAATCTGAGATTGTGTGACGCATATCGTATAATCATACCCACGGATACTTGAGGTGACATTGGAATATCTAGGTGACATTAGGGTTTTAGTTGATTTGTGTCTTAAGGTGTTATTCTAGTACGAACTCTAGGGATGTCTGTGACACCTATAGGAATAGCCCAACGGATTGATTGGAAAGAATAACTTTGAGGTGGTTTCGTACCCTACCATAATCTCTTCGTTCGTTCTTCGCTATTAGTGACTTTGGAGTGACTCTTTGTTGCATGTTGAGGGATATTTATGTGATCCAATTATGTTATTATTGTTGAGAGGACTTGCACTAGTGAAAGTATGAACCCTAGACCTTGTTTCCTAGCATTGCAATACCGTTTACGCTCACTTTTATCATTAGCTACCTTGCTGTTTTTATAATTTCAGATTACAAATACCTTTATCTACCATCCATATTGCACTTGTATCACCATCTCTTCGCCGAACTAGTGCACCTATACAATTTACCATTGTATTGGGTGTGTTGGGGACACAAGAGACTCTTTGTTATTTGGTTGCAGGGTTGCTTGAGAGAGACCATCTTCATCCTACGCCTCCTACGGATTGATAAACCTTAGGTCATCCACTTGAGGGAAATTTTGCTACTGTCCTACAAACCTCTGCACTTGGAGGCCCAACAACGTCTACAAGAAGAAGGTTGTGTAGTAGACATCAGGCTCACAATCTAGTTTATACTAGGCTTATGATTGCATAGTTTTGCTTGATGTAGTAGGTTTGTATGAATCCCTCTGCAATTCATTATGCTCCCTAAGACTTTACTTGAGCTACAGAATGGCCAACTGCTTGCTTACTTATTTACAACATGTTGTCTATATTTGTAACCTATCTGTGCTTTGGATTTGGCCCCAACATCATGCTCCTCTGGTGAGCTAAGAGAGATTTCTGTATGCGGGCTGCATAGACTACCATTTTTTATAATTTTTAAAATATCACCTGCATATGCTTCATGACGTGTAACATTATTGTTAGTCATGTTTTGCCATGTACAGAATAGTTTGTCTTGCTCACTTCACTGTTGTAACTATATGTTTGCCCTAGTCATGTGTACTTATAGAAACATTTCAGGATGAACTGACATCAACACAAAGATCTGCGAGCAGTTCGGCATGGCCGTTACCAAATGATTATGGATTGGAATTGGAATGTGTTGATGTTCTTGAGCATCAACTAGAGGTGGCAAGACAATGTGTAGATGATTCTCAATGTGCAATCAACAAGTTGAGATTGGAGTTGCAGGTATTAGATGCAGGAGTCAAAAAATGAAATGAGACACTGAGGTACCACGAAGGAATTGGAGATTTTGCAGACTGAAATTTGTGCTATTTGAATCCGGCCAATCCTATTTTCTGAAGAGATTATAGTTCAAATGGTAAGTTCTGTTGATGCTTGTCCATGATGCATGAGCTTTATTTGCCCAGTGTATGTAATTTGTTGTTTGTGTACGCTTTATTATCACTGGTGCTGAACTATAATGCCCAGTGGGTATAATTGGCTGTAATTTCTTTATTGTATAGCATAGGATTATTCTATGTTTCTATGCCTTAGTCTCTTTATTGTATAGTTTATGTTTTTTAGAGGCGATAGTATAGAGTGGGATAATTCTTTGAATATGCTATATCATTGAAATGGGAGCCAACATGCCCAAACATTTCGTGGGCGCCATACGAACGAACAACCATGTGTAGTGAAAGCGGGCCTTAATTGGACTAGTCAAAATAATATTTTGTGGATCCCAAATGATATGGCCCACCATAACAACGGCTCTTAGTAGGCCATTAACAGGCCGAAAGCTCGATAGGGCCGCATAAATAGAAATAGCCCGCGGGCCTCTAGCAGGCTAAAATAAATGTCAATTTTGTCTCAGCCCTTTTACTTTACAGGCCAGTAAGACGCCGGAAGTGTTTTGGGCCAGAGGAGGCCCAATTTGCAAATTAGGCTTTTAACAGGCCAAAATGCTCGTTGGGCTGAAATTTTGCCGTGCAGAACATGGGCCCCTAATGGACCAAAAATTAGGTTGCACGGTCAAAGGCACAACTGTTGTGCGGGCCATTAACAGTATGAAAGACAAAATGGGCTAGGAGTTGGCCCATTTACCGAATGGGCCAAGGACAGGCCTAAAGTCACAACGGGCTAGAAGTTGGCTCAACTGCAGAATGGCCGAGAAAAGGCCGAAAGACGTTCCGGGCCATTAACGGGCTGGAACTGACGATGGGCTGCTAACAGGCCGAAAGAAGCTTGGGCCGTAATAGGGCCCAAAAACGTAGCGGGCCGTTAGCGGGCTGAAACTAACGATGGGCTGGAAATTGTCAAATCTGGAATGGGCCTTCGATGGGCGGATTCTGTGTAACTTGTATGGGCCGTGCTTGTGGAAGGGCCTGACTCAAGTAGGCCGCTAATGGGTCGGCCCGCTTATTTTGACAGGCCCGGCCTTTTAACCTGAATGGGCCACTGTTGGGCCAAGACATGTGTTGACGTACCATAGGAGCGCCCCGTCCATTCGCTGGATGATAACTGTCCGAACACTGGGCCGACACGTGGATCTGCCGGCGAATGAGAATTTTACACGTGGAAAATCCCCATTGGTCCAGGCTGTTAACGGGTTATCGGATCCAAACCGGAACTCGATAGCTTAACAGCAACCCGTTATGGTGGGTGGCACCTGTCGATAACCCTTGACGAAAGAACTTCTATGACGCGCGATTTATCGTCATGGAAGTGGACACTTCTGTTATGATAATTTTGTAAGCGTCATGGAACACTTCTACGACAGCACATGTATGACTATCTTGATTCTGTCATAAAATCGTCATGGATGTACATGCATGACAAAAAACGTGACCTACCATGACAAACACGTATCATCACGGAAGTGGTTTGTTTATAGTGTAACACGCAACTTGTATTGCATAAGGTGGCTGGCGGGTGTCTGTCTCTCCTACTTTAGTTGAATCTAATTTTACAAAGCCGGTCCTTGTAGAAGGTTAAAAGGCGACTTGATTATCACCGTTGTGTCTTTGCGTAGGTAAGAATGGTCCTTGCTAGTTTCCCATAGCAGCCACGTAAAATTTGCAACAACAAAGTATAGGACATCTAACTTGTTTTTGCAGGGCATGTTGTGATGTGGTATGGCCAAACGTGATGTGATATATGTTGATGTATGAGATGACCATGTTTTCTAATAGGTTCACAACTTCCATGTCGATAAGTACATCAATCGGCAGGAGCGGTAGGGTTGTCTTTAATTGATTTTATGACCTGTGTGCCAACTAATAACGCCATGTAATTGCTTTACTTTATTGCTATGCGTTAGCAATAGTTGTAGAAGCAATAGTTGCTGAGACAACCACATGATGACACGATGATGAAGATCATGATGATGGAGATCATGGTGCCATGCCGGTGACGATGGAGATCATGCCAGTGCTTTGGAGATGGAGATCAAAAGCACAAGATGATAATGGCCATATCATGTCACATATTTTTTATTGCATGTGATGTTTATCTTGGTATGCATCCTATTTTGCTTAAGACGATTGAAGAATTATAAGATGATCCCTTCACTAAATTTCAAGATAAAAGTGTTCTCCCTAAGTATGCACCATTGCAAAAGTTTGATGTTTCGAAGCACCTCGTGATGGTGTGATAGACTCTTCATTCACATACAACGGGTGTAAGCCAATTTTACACATGCATAATACTTAGGTTAAACTTGAAGAGCCTAGCATGTACAGACATGGCCTCGGAACACGGAGGACCGAAAGGTCGAACATGAGTTATATAGCAGATATGATCATCATGGAGATGTTCACCATTAATGACCACCCCATCTCACGTGATGATCGAACATGGGTTGGTTGATTTGGATCATGTAACACTTAGACAACTTGAGGGATGTTGATTTAAGTGGGAGTTCATTACTAATATGATCAATTCAACCAATTATCATGAACATAGTCTTAATGTCTTTGCAAAATTATGTTGTAGATCAATGGCTCGCGTTGTAGCTCCCCTGAAGTTCAATGCATTCCTAGAGAAAGCTGAGTTGAAAGATGATGGAAGCAACTATGTGAATTGGGTCCGTAATTTGAGGATTATCCTCACTGATGCACAGAAGGATTATGTCCTTGATGCAAGTTAGGTGTGCCACCTTCTCGCTCGACCGTGGATGCTATGAACACCTAGCAAACTCGAGTTGATGACTACTTGATAGTTCGGTGCGCCATGTTATATGGCTTATAATCGGGGCTCCAAAGAAGTTTTGAGCACCATGGAGCATATGAGATGTTCAAAGAGCTGAAATTGGCACTTCAAACTCATGCCTAGGTCAAGAGGTATGATACCTCCGACAAGTTCTTTAGATGCAAGATGGAGGAGAACAACTCTGTTAGTGAGCATGTACTCAAAATGCATGGGTACTACAACTGCTTGAAACAGTTGGGAATTAATCTTCTAGATGAAGTAGAGATTGATAGAATTGTCCAGTCACTACCACCAAGCTACAAGGGCTTTGTGATGAACTATAATATGCAAAGGATGGTGAAAATGATCCCTGAGCTCTTCATGATGCTTAAGGCCGCGGAGGTAGAAATCAAGAAAGAGCGTCAAGTGTTGACGGTGAATAAGGCCGCTAGTTTCGAGAAAAGAGCAAGGGAAAGAAAGGGAACTTCAAGGAGAATGGAAAGGCAGTTTGCCTCTCTCGTGAAGAAACCCAAGCCTGGACCCAACCCGAGACCGAGTGTTTCTATTGCAAGGGGAATGGCCACTAGAAGGGGTACTGCCCCAAGTACTTAGCAGATAAGAAGGCTGGCAATGTCAACAAAGGTATATATGATATCCATGTTATTGATGTGTACCTTACCGGTGCTTGAAGTAGTGCATGGGTATTTGGTACTGGTTCGGTTGCTAATATTTGTAAACCGAAACAGGAGCCGCGGTATAAACGGAGACTAAATAAGGACGAGGTGACGATGCGTGT
The DNA here is from genome assembly GCF_002162155.2 of Triticum dicoccoides. Lineage (NCBI taxonomy): Eukaryota > Viridiplantae > Streptophyta > Magnoliopsida > Poales > Poaceae > Triticum > Triticum dicoccoides. Next base: position 199,255,250 of record NC_041382.1, read on the forward strand.
CGGAAATGGTTCTAAGGTTGATGTGATCGCCGTCAGCACACTCCCTCTACATTTACCATTGGGATTAGTTTTAAACCTAAATAATTGTTATTTGGTGCCTATGTTGAGCATGAACATTATATCTGGATCTTGTTTATTGTGAGACAATTATTCATTTAAGTCAGAGAATAATGGTTATTCTATTTATATGGATAATATCTTTTATGGTCATGCACCCCTTGTGAATGGTTTATTCTTGTTGAATCTCATCGTAGTGATACACATATTCATAATATTGATGCCAAAAGATACAAAGTTAATGATGATAGTACCACATACTTGTGGCACTGCCTCTTAGGTCATATTGGTGTAAAGCGCATGAAGAAACTCCATGCTAATGAACTTTTGGAATCACTTGATTATGAATCATTTGAGACATGTGAACCATGCCTCATGGGCAGATGACTAAAACCCCATTTTCTGAATCGATGGAGCGGGCTAGTGACTAGATGGAAATAGTACATACTGATGTATGCGGTTCGATGAGTGTTGAAAAACACAGTGGATATCGTTATTTTCTTACCTTCACATATGATTTGAGTAGATATGTGTATATTTACTTAATGAAACACATGTCTAAAACATTTGAAAAGTTCAAGGAATTTCAGAGTGAAGTGGAGAATCATCGTAACAAGAAAATAAAGTTTCTAAGATCTGGTCGTGGAGCTGGATATTTTAATTACAAGTTTGGTCTACATTTTTAAGACAATGTGGAATTGTTTCACAACTCACGCCACCTGGAACACCACAACGTAATGGTGTGTCTGAACGTCGTAATCGTATTTTATTAGATATGTTGCATTCTATGATGTCTCTTACCGATTTCCACTATCATTTTGGGCTTATGCATTAGGGACAGCCGCATTCACTTTAAATAGGGCACCGTCTAAATCCGTTGAGACAACACCGTATGAGTTATGGTTTGACAAGAAAACTAAGCTGTCGTTTCTTAAAGTTTGGGAATGCGACGCTTATGTCAAGAGGCTTCAGCCTGATAAGCTCAAACCCAAAGCGAAGAAATGCGTCTTCATAGGATACCCTAAAGAAACCATTGGGAATAACTTGTATCACAGATCCGAGGGCAAGATTTTTGTTTCTAAGAATGGGTCTTTACTAGAGAAGGAGTTCTCCTCGAAATAAGTGAGTGGGAGGAAAGTAGAAATCTATGGGGTAACCGTACCTTCTCTCGAATTGGAGAGTAGCACATCACAGAAAACAGTTCTCGTGATCCCTACACCAACAAGAGAGGAAGCTAGTGATGATGATCATGAAACTTCAGATCAAGTTACTACTGAACTTTGTAGGTCGACCAGGACACACTCCGCACCGGAGTGGTAAGGTAATCCCATCCTTGAAGTAATGTTGTTAAACAACAGCGAACCTACGAACTATGAAGAAGCAATGATGATACTGGATTCCAATAAATGGCTTGAGTCCATGAAATCCGAGATAGGATCCATGTATTAGAAGAAAGTATGGACTTTGGTGGACCTGCCCAATGACTGACAGGCCATTGAGAACACATCGATCTTTAAGAAGGCATACGCGGATGGTAATGCCACTATCTATAAATCTCAACTTACCGCAAAGGGTTTTCAACAAATTCAAGGAGTTGAATATGATGAGACTTTCTCACCCATAGCGATGCTTAAGTCTGATAGAATCATGTTAGCAATTGTCGCATATTACGACTATGAAATCTGGCAGATGGATGTCAAAACAAAGTTCCTTAATGGGTTCCTTAAGGAAGAGTTGTATATGATGCAACTAGAAGGTTTTGTCGATCCTAAAGATGCGAACAAGGTATGCAAGCTCCAGCGATCCATCTATGGACTGGTGCAAGCATCTCGGAGTTCGAATTTATGTTTTGATGAGGTGATCAAGGCTTTTAGGTTTTATACAAACTTATGGAGAAGCTTGTATCTACAAGAAAGTGAGTGGGAGCTCTGTAGCATTTCTAATACTGTATGTGGATGACATATTATTGAGTGGAAATGATATAGAATTTCTGGAAAGCATAAAGGGTTATTTGAACAAGAGTTTTTCAATGAAAGACCTAGGTGAAGTTGCTTACGTATTGGGCATTAAGATCTATAGAGATAGATCGAGACGCTTGATAGGACTTTCACAAAGCACATACCTTGACAAGATTTTGAAGAAGTTAAAAATGGACCGTCGAAGAAAGGGTTCTTGCCTATGTTGTAAGGTGTGAAGTTCAGTCGGACTCAAAGCCCGACCATGGTAGAAGAAAGAGAAAGGATGAAGGTCATCCCCTATGCCTCAGCCATAGGCTCTATAATGTATGCCATGTTGTGTACCAGACCTGATGTGTGCCTTGCCATAAGTCTGGCAGGGAGGTAGCAAAGTAATCTAGGAGTTGATCACTGAACAGCGGTCAAAAATATCCTCAAGTACCTAAAGAGTACTAAGGACGTGTTTCTCATTTATGGAGGTGACAAAGAGCTCACCGTAAAGGGTTACGTCGATGCTAGCTTTGTTATTGATCCTGATGACTCGAAGTCACCAACCGGATAGATATTTATTTTGAATGGTGGAGCAGTCAGTTGGTGCAGTTCCAAGTAGAGCGTTGTAGCAGGATCTACATGTGAAGCGGAATACATAGCTGCTTCGGAAGCGGTGAATGAAGGAGTCTGGATGAAGGAGTTCATATCCGATCAAGGAGTTGTGCCTAGTGCATCAGATCCAATGACTATCTTTTGTGACAACACTGGTGCAATTGCCATAGCCAGGAGCCTATGTTTCACAAGAAGACCAAGCACATCAAACGCCGCTTCAACTCCATCCACGATTACATCAAGGAGGGAGACATACAACTTTGTAATGGGCATATAGAACTGAATGTGGTAGACCCATTGACTAAACCTCTTCCACGAGCAAAACATGATCAGCACCAAGACACCATGGGTATTAGATTCATTACGATGTAATCTAGATTATTGACTCTACTACAAGTGCGAGGCTGTTGGAAATATGCCCTAGAGGAAATAATAAATTAGTTATTATCATATTTCCCGTTCATGATAAATGTTTATTATTCATGCTAGAATTGTATTTACCAAAAACTTAAATACATGTGTGAATACATAAACTACACAATGTTCCTAGTAAGACTCTACTAGACTAGCTCGTTGATGAAAGATGGTTATGGTTTCCTGACCATAAAAATGATTGTCATTTGATAATGGGATCACATCATTAGGAGAATGATGTGATGGACAGACCCAACAGTAAGCTTAGCATCAGATCATTTAGTTATTTGTTATATCTTTCCTCATGTGAAGTATCAATTCCTTCGACCATGAGATCATGCTATTCCCGGATACCGGAGGAATGCCTTATGTGCTATCAAAGGTCACTTCGTAACTGGATGACCATAAAGGTGCTCTACAGTTATCTCCGAAGGTGTCTGTTGGGTTGCATGGATCGAGACTGGGATTTGTCACTCTGTACGATGGAGAGATATCTTCGGGCCCTCTCGGTAATACAACATCATAAGAAGCTTCATGTGACTAATGGGTTTCGTCATGGGATCTTGTATTATGGAACGAGTAAAGAGAATTGCCAGTAATGAGATTGAACTAGGTATGGAGATACCAACGATCGAATCTCGGGCAAGTAACATGTCGCTGGGCAAAGGGAATTGCATACGGGATTAACCATATCCTCGACATCGTGGTTAAACTGATAAAAGATCTTCGTGGAATATGTAGGAACCAATATGGGCATCCAGATTCCGCTACTGGTTATTAGCTAGAGAGGTGTCTCGAACATGTCTACATGTTCCCGAACCCGTACGGTTGCATGCTTAACATTCGATAGCGCTAGGGTAGTATTGAGATATTAATAGCAGAAGGTGTGAAGGTTGTTCGAAGTCTCGGATGAGATCCCAGAGGTCACGAAGAGCTCTATAATGGTCAGGGGGTAAAGATTTATATATTAAAAGTCATATTTTGGGTTCCGGAAAAAGTTCAGGTTTTTCAGTATTATACCGGGAAGTTTCCAGAATGTTCCGGAGGGGTTCAGAACTACATGGATGGTTCCACCACGTCCCAAGGGCCAACTTGGGCTATAAGGGGGTGTCCTAGCCCTCCTAGGCCAGGCGCACCAACCCCGTGGGCCCATATGGGAAGAGTCCCAAGTGGAGAAGGCACCTCCCCCTTGCCTTGTGGGGGAGGGATTCCTCCCTTAGCTGGCCAGCCCCTCGGAGGATCGGCCAAGGGGCTGTGTGCCCCCCTCCCTCACCCCTTCATATAGTGTGGAGGCACAGGGGGCAGCCACCCCTTCCAGACTTGCCCATTACCTCTCCCAACTCCTCCCATATTCCTCCAGTACGCGCTTGGTGAAGCTCTGCTGAAATTCCGCTGCTGCCACCACCACCATACCACCGTGTTGGTTCCGATCTCATCTACCTCCTCTCCCTTGCTTGCTGGATCAAGAAGGAGAGGACGCCATCGAGCTGAACATGTGCTAATCTCAAAGGTGTCGTTCATTCGGCACTAGATCAAATTGGATCGTGAAGAGTACGACTACATAAACCGCATTACGGCGCTAACGTTTTTAGTCTTGAAGGGTATGTAGACACACTCCCCTCTTATAGCTATGCATCTCCTAGATTGGATCTTGGGTGTTTCGTAGGAAATTTTTTGATTTTCATGCAACGTTCCCCAACAATTATTGCTGATGAGAGAATGGTATTTGCTTCACATACAGTGAAATTGATGTCTAAGAAGGAATTGGTAATCTGGCCGAGATAAACATATATAATTTGTAAAAAAATATAAAGCTGGTTGAAAGATAACTATTTTAACAAAGAGGCAATTGTAAACCACGTGGAAAAAGATAAGTAAACTAAAAGCCAACAACTTTGCTACTAGGTTGCTTGCAAGTGCATACATTGTAATAAAGGTAAACTAAAATAACCATCTAAATTTAACCTAACTTGCTTATTGGCTAATTAGCTCCACAGTAAATCAGTGTAATTTGTACTACAAACATATCACTGAAAGCTCAAAAGTACGGCTACATGACATGTCCACATGAATTATCTGAAGTGTGCAACATGATTATGACGACGATCTGGAGTTGAACGTAAAAATGTGCAGCAAAAGACTCCAAGATCTGGAGATGAACAGATAAAGTGCAGGACAAAAAGATTGATCAATGAAGTAGCATAGGTGTCCTAGACGACTACTCCTCGCCATAGACCTATATATAACACATTGGAAAATAATAATTAGGGATCCGGAGGAAGAGTGCCAAGCAAGCACGCAGACAATGCATCTCTAAGTTTAGCCACCAATCAACCAAAAAATTCTAATTAATTCAAAAATACCGCTTAAGGAGTATATAAAGGTAGATACACTTCAATGGCAAATTATAAATTAATTATGATGAGAGAGAGAGAGTAGTTGAAAATGAAATATGGACAACATTTGAAGGCATTAGTTTAAATCAAATAGGATTCTTGTTGCCTAATCGACATTTAAATATAGTACCTTTCTTCCCTCCTCTAATATGTATAAATGAAAGAAGAAGAATGGTGTGTGTAAAGGAGACATACCCATGGTAATCTAAACCCACAAAAATGGCATGCAAACTCAAACAGGGCAAACAATAGGAATAGTTGTTGAGCATATGAAATTTCTCTCCATATATCTGATACAACACAAATAATGTATAAAATATTCAAGAAATATTATTTGGGTAGATGCAAAAGGTTCAATTGGAATCACACCTGAAGCCGGTACTCTCCGCAAGACGCTAGATCCAATCATTCACTTGCAACCTTAGCTACTTTACTTTGAACTCAAAGAAGAAGACCACTCAAACCATCTAATACAAAAAACCAAAGCATTACTTTTTGTTCTTTTATTAGAGCAAGAAGAACTGGAGCTTGATGCGAAGTTAGATCAAGTGAAGCGGATATCGACCAAAAAACAAGCAGTGGGTTGACGGATACTGGTGACCAAGGCAACCAGAACCCAGTTGCCATAGCCATCAGGTGGGAGAACATGCGGGGAAGAGGGTGCTAGCCGCTGTCACTGTTACACAGCCAACGCTGATGCACGTCTTTCCTAGAGAAGAGGTTCAAGAAGACGATGTTATGGTGCGGCTCCATTGGTCGAGGCCGCTGTTGTGTATCTCCTTGGGAACCACCGTCCTAGTTATCGATCTGGGTATCAGTGCATTTGTTCCCATATCTTGTTGATTCGGGCGCAACCTCCATAGACACACTCCCATAAGAGGAGAGGGAAAGGAGAACCATGGGAAGGTAGTAGATGGGGAGGGAGCCTCTAGCGGTAGCACGGAGAAGGAGGCCTACAGCGTGAGGATAGGAGGCGATAGTAGAGGAGGAGAGCACTTGTGCGGGTTGAGGAGAAAACGAGAGAGATTGGAGGTGGGGAAGAATAAATTGTTGGGGAACGCAGTATTTCAAAAAAATTCCTACGATCATGCAAGATCTATCTAGGAGATGCATAGCAACGAGAGGGGAGAGTGTGTCCATGTACCCTCGTAGACCGAAAGCGAAAGCGTTAAGTAACGTGGTTGATGTAGTCGAACGTTTTCGCGATCCAACTGATCAAGTACCGAACGCACGACACCTCCGCAATCTGCACACGTTCAGCTCGGTTACATCCCTCGTACTCTTGATCCAGTTGAGGCCGAGGGAGAGTTTCGTCAGCACAATGGCGTGATGACGGTGATGATGAAGTTACCGACGCAGGGCTTCGCCTAAGCACTACAACGATATGACCGAGGTGGAAATCTGTGGAGGGGGCACCGCACACGGCTAAGACAACTGTCAACTTGTGTGTTCTAGGGTGCCCCCTGCCCCCGTATATAAAGGAGCAAGGGGGGAGGCCAGTCGGTCCTCATGGAGCATGCCCCAAGTAGGATTCCCACTAGGAATAGGAATCCTATTCCTAGTAGGTTTCCAACAAGGGAAGAGAGGGGGGAGGAAGGAGAGGGAGAGAGGGAGAAGGAAAGGGAGGGGGCGCCGCCCCCTCCTAGTCCAATTCGGACTCCTCAAAGGGGGGTGCGGCCAGCCCTAGGGCCCTCTCCTCTCTCTCTCTCACAAGGCCCATGTTGGCCCATTAGTCCCCCTAGGGTTTCCGATAACCCCCCCCCTCATGGCACTCCGATATTTACCCGGTGACCCCGGAACTCATCCGGTGTCTGAATAACATCGTCCAATACATCAATCTTTTTGTCTCGACCATTTTGAGACTCCTCGTCATGTCCGTGATCACATCCGGGACTCCTAACTACCTTCGGTACATCAAAACACATAAACTCATAATACCGATCGTCATTGAACGTTAAGTGTGCGGACCCTACGGGTTAAAGAACTGTGTAGACATGACCGAGACTCATCTCCGGTCAATAACCAATAGCGAAACCTGGATGCTCATATTGGTTCCTACATATTCTATGAAGATCTTTATTGGTCAAACCACATAACAACATACGGTGTTCCCTTTGTAATCGGTATGTTACTTGCCCTTGATTCGATCGTCGGTATCTCAATACCTAGTTCAATCTCATTACCAGAAAGTCTCTTTACTCGTTCTGTAATGCAACATCCCGCAACTAACTCATTAGTCACATTGCTTGCAAGGCTTATAGTGATGTGCATTACCGAGAGGGCCCAGAGATACCTCTCCGATACATGGAGTGACAAATGCTAATCTCGATCTATGCCAACCCAACAAACACCATTGGAGACACCTGTAGAGCATCTTTATAGTCACCCAGTTATGTTGTGACGTTTGATAGCACACTAAGTGTTCCTCCGGTATTCGGGTGTTGCAGAATCTCATAGTCATAGGAACATGTATAAGTCATGAAGAAAGCAATAGCAATAAACTAAACGATCATAGTGCTAAGCTAACGGATGGGTCGAGTCAATCACATCATTCTCTAATGATGTGATCCCGTTCATCAAATGACAACTCATGTCTATGGTTAGGAAACTTAACCATCTTTGATTAACAAGCTAGTCAAGTAGAGGCATACTAGTGACACTCTGTTTGTCTATGTATTCACACATGTACTAAGTTTCCGGTTAATACAATTCTAGCATGAATAATAAACATTTATCATGATATTAGTAAATATAAATAACAACTTTATTATTCCCTCTAGGGCATATTTCCTTTAGTCTCCCACTTGCACTAGAGTCAATAATCTTGATTACATAGTTATGATTCTAACACCCATGGAGTCTTGGTGCTGATCATGTTTTGCTCATGAGAGAGGCTTAGTCAATGGGTCTGCAATATTCAGATCCGTATGTATCTTGCAAATCTCTATTTCTCCCTCCTTGACTTGACTGCGGATGGAATTGAAGCGTCTCTTGATGTGCTTGGTTCTCTTGTGAAATCTGGATTCCTTTGCCAAGGCAATTGCACCAGTATTGTCACAAAAGATTTTCATTAGATCCGGTGCACTAGGAATGACACATTGATCGAATATGAACTCCTTCATCCAAACTCCTTCATCCAAACTCCTTCATTTGCTACTTCTGAAGCAGCTACGTATTCCGCTTCGCACGTAGATCCCGCCATGACGCTTTGCATAGAACTGCACCAACTGACAGCTCCACCATTCAATAAAAATACGTATCCAGTTTGTGACTTAGAGTCATCCGGATCAGTGTCAAAGCTTTCATTGACGTAACCATTTACGACGAGCTCTTTGTCACCTCCATAAACGAGAAACATATCCTTAGTCCTTTTCAGGTATTTCAGGATGTTCTTAACCGTTGTCCAGTGACCCACTCCTGGATTACTTTGGTACCTCCCTGCTAAACTAATAGCAAGGCACACATCAGGTCTGGTACACAGCATTGCATACATGATAGAACCTATGCCTGAAGAATAGGGAATGACTTTCATTTTCTCTATATCTTCTGCAGTGGTCGGGCATTGAGTCTGACTCAACTTCACACCTTGTAACACAGGCAAGAACCCTTTCTTTGCTTGATCCATTTTGAACTTCTTCAAAACTTTATCAAGGTATGTGCTTTGTGAAAGTCCAATTAAGCGTCTTGATCTATCTCTATAGATCTTGATACCCAATATATAAGCAGCTTCACCGAGGTCTTTCATTGAAAAATTCTTATTCAAGTATCCCTTTATGCTATTTAGAAATTCAGTATCATTTCCAATCGACAATATGTCATCCACATATAATATCAGAAATGCTACAGAGCTCCCACTCACTTTCTTATAAATACAGGTGAGGGAGTCCTGGATTAGGGGGTGTCCGGATAGCCGGACTATACCTTCGGCCGGACTCCTGGACTATGAAGATACAAGATTGAATACTTCGTCCCGTGTCCGGAAGGGGCTTTCCTTGGCGTGGAAGGCAAGCTTGGCAATATGGATATGTAGATCTCCTACCATTGTAACCGACTCTGTGTAACCCTAGCCCCCCCCCCCGGTGTCTATATAAACCGGAGGGTTTTAGTCTGTAGGATGAAAGGAACAGAACAATCATACCATAGGCTAGCTTCTAGGGTTTAGCCTCTCTGATCTCGTGGTAGATCTACTCTTGTACTACCCATATCATCAATATTAATCAAGCAGGACGTAGGGTTTTACCTCCATCAAGAGGGCTCGAACCTGGGTAGAACATGGTGTCCCCTGCCTCCTGTTACTATCTGCCTAGACGCATAGTTCGGGACCCCCTACCCGAGATCCGCCGGTTTTGACACCGACATTGGTGCTCTCATTGAGAGTTCCTCTATGTCGTCACTTTTAGGCCCGATGGCTTCTCCGATCATCAACAGCGATGCGATCCAGGGTGAGACCTTTCTCCCCGGACAGATCTTCGTATTCGGCGGCTTTGCACTGTGGGCCAATTCGCTTGGCCATTTGGAGTAGATCGAAAGCTACACGGCCAACCTCTGCAGAGACTTGATCTTCGACGAATTCGAGCCGTAGCTGAGCATGCCGCACTGTCACAATGGGCATGATCTAGCTCTGCCGCTGAACAGTGCCCTGGAGGCCGCACCCGCATCAGCTCCGACCCTTAATTCAGAGCCAACTGCGCCAATCGAGGATGGGTGGTTGGACACCGCCTCGGGGGCTGCAATCTATACGGCGATCGAGCCAAACACCAGCCCTATTCTCTACGAAGCTCGTGACTCCAAGGAGACGGACTCCTCTCCAGACTCCGAGCCCTCCGCGCCCCTACCGGTCGAACCCGATTGGGCGCCGATCATGGAGTTCACCGCCACAGACATCTTTCAGCACTCACCCTTTGGCGACATTCTGAATTCACTCAGGTCTCTCTCTTTGTCAGGAGTGTCCTGGCCGGACTATGACCGGCAGGATTGGGATGCAGACGACGAAGAAATTCGATGCCCACCCACCACCCACTTCGTAGCCACTGTCGGTAATTTAAACGACGTGCTCGACTTCGACTCCAAAGACATCGACGGTATGGACGACGATGTAGGAGATGAACATGAACCGACGCCTATAAGGCACTAGACAGCCACCTCATCTCATGATGTATACATGGTGGACACACCCAAAGGAAGTGACGACGAGGAATACAGGGATGCAACGAGGGATCGTTCACTCGAAAAGCAATCAAAGAAGCAACATAAGCGCCGCTCCAAGCCCCGCCTCGACAGAGATAGCAGCCATACAGACCCAGCCATAGAGCAGGACGAGCCGGCGGACGACAAACATGCCTTCGAGCAACCGTCCGAACATGGCAACTTGGATAAACTAACCGAACATCCCGTCCCTGGCGAAAACAACAATCCGGACGACCTTACACCGGATAGGTTCATGGAGCAGAAGAACCTCCACAAAAGGCTCGTCGCCACTGCGCGTAGCCTGAAAAAGCAGAAGCGGAAGCTCAAAACTGCGGAAGATGCACTCAGAATCAGATGGAGCAAAGTACGCAACACCGCAGACAAATATAGCGGCAGTCGCTCCACAAAAAGCTATCCAAAGCGAAAGCTAGTGCCTGAATTTGACGAGGAGGCCTTAGAGCCCCCGCAGTCAAAAAATAGGAAAGCCACCCGGTCGGATAGACAACCGCATGGCCAGCATGGAGCGGCAAGCGGCGCCGCACACAAGCCGGCACGCGATCCACCAAAGGATCCGCATCAAAAAGATGGCCCAGCCAGGTCTATCTATGGGCCAAGAAAGTAAGCTCTAGTAAGCAATGCAACACAACAAATATCCAAACATCACGGCACACCCAAATACAGGGGTGCTGCACACCCCCTATGTTTCACCGATGAGGTGCTGGACCATGAATTTCCAGCGGGATTCAAGCCCGTAAACATAGAGGCATACGATGGAACAGCAGACCCTGGGGTCCGGATCGAGGATTATATCCTCCACATACACATGGCCAGAGGAGATGACCTCCACACCATAAAATACTTACCCCTCAAGCTTAAAGGGCCAGCCCGACATTGGCTCAAAAGCCTTCCCGAAAACACCATTGGAAGTTGGGAAGAGCTTGAGGATGCTTTTAGGGAAAATTTTCAAGGGACCTATGTCCGCCCTCCGGATGCAGACTATCTCAGTCACATAACTCAACAGCCCAGAGAGTCAGCCCGGAAATTCTGGAACAGATTTCTTACTAAAAAGAATCAGATAGTCGACTGTCCGGATGCCGAAGCCCTAGCAGCTTTTAAGCATAACGTTTGAGACGAATGGCTCGCTAGACACCTCGGCCAAGAAAAGCCAAGAACAATGGCCGCATTAACAAACCTCATGACCCGCTTTTCCGCAGGAGAGGACAGCTGGTTGGCAAGATGTAGCACCAGTGACCCAAGTACATCCGAAGTTAGGGATGAAAACGAAAAACCCCGATGCAGCAAGGACCAGCGCCGGAATAAGGGAAACAGCCCAAAGAGCACGGCGGTCAACGCCGGATTCAAAAGCTCACGGCAGAATCAAAGAAAGCCGCCCCTCAAGTATAACAGGGATGAGCTATCCAACTTAAACAAAATCTTGGACAAGATATGTCAAATACACAGTACTCCCGGGAAGCCTGCGAATCATACCCACAGAGATTGTTGGGTTTTCAAGCAATCCGGCAAACTCAACGCCGAACACAAGGGGCTCGACACACCAAGTGAGGACGACAACGAATCCCACAAGCAGAGCACTAGGAAACAAAAGGATTTCCCACAAGAAGTCAAAACAGTAAACTTACTTCACGTGACGAACAGAATGGCGCCAACAGAGATACGCGCCATACGGCCTATCCCAAAGGAGTCTCGCCAATGGTTATTAAAACCGATCACCTTTGACCATCAGGATTACTCTAGAAGTATCCGGAACGCAGGCTGAACTGCCTTGGTATTAGATCAAATAATTGGCGGACTCCACTTTACAAATGTCCTGATGGACGGTGGCAGTGGTCTAAACCTGTTATACTAGGACACAATCAGGAACATGGGGATAGACCCAACAAAGATTTGCCATAGAAAAACCTCCTTTCAAGGAGTAACGCCAGGCCCGGATGCCCGTTGTATGGGTTCTCTCCGGCTAGAAGTTATGTTCGGCTCCCCCGATAACTTCCGTCGCGAACAGCTAACTTTCCACATCGCCCCATTCTCCAGTAGCTATCAAGCACTGCTGGGGCGCGAAGCTTTCGCCCGCTTTAATGCAATAACGCATTACGCTTCTCTTACGCTCAAGATGCCCGGTCCACAAGGAATCATCTCATTAAAGGGAAAACATTGAGTGTTCCTCTTGCGCGGAAGACAGTGCGGCTGCCTTGACAGCCCCACAATAAAGCGGCTTCACCAGCCATAGCACACTAGTAGAAAAAGGGTCAAACGTGAAGCACATTAGTGCCAGTTTGAATTAGAGCCGGCACTAATGTGTAAATTAGTGCCGGTTCGTGGCGGCGATCAATAGTACCGGTTCGTGGCGAACCTTTAGTACCGGTTCATGCTACGAACCGATACTAAAGAGGTTGTGTCAGCCTGCGGTCAGGCTATGGCCCCACCATCACCATTTAGTGCCGGTTCGTACCACGAACCGGTACTAATGAGGTTATGGGAAGCTGTTTTTAGTCCCACCTCGCCAAGAGAGAGGCAGTATGAGCGGTTTATAAGCCGTGAGTGCACAGACAATGACGAAGAGTTGCAATGCTCACTTACATGTTGATTAGCTTCAAGCCTTGCGGAATAGCATAGATTGCACTGAGCTATGTGCAGTGCAGTCTACACTATTCCAAATGGCTTGAAGCAAATTAACCAGCATTGCACCTCTTTTTTATTTTTAATAACTTATTTAAACTCCGGACTTCTTTTGTGTTCAGTATGCAGCATTTAAAGCGACGTCATCAATTTCCAACATGTTTTGACATCATTTGTTGTTGTTCGGTCATTTACCTAATTGTTTAGAGAGCTAAATGACCGTGAAATTGAAAATCACTACAAAATGAATCCTGAAAATGTTGAAACTTGGCATGGTATCATCATATCACCCACATAGCATGCGCGAAAGAGTAGAGAGGGTCACGACAAAAACTGGACGCACTTCGTGTACAAACTAGACAAACTCTTTCCGAGTATCAGGGTTTCGGAGTCCGGAGTGGGTACTAATGTGCAACTCTTTGCTTGGTTTTGTTAGGGTGGTCCCTAGGAAGTCCCAAAACAATGGCATGAACCACCTCTACACAAGATTCCCTCATGTTCGTCGGTTATGGTACTTTCAGCCTATAAGTACTTAGACTCAGAGTGAGGAATCGATGCCGGTGAAGACCCTACACAAGGAGTGAGTGAATATTTGGCATGTACCACCCTAAGAGCACTTTTAAACACATGGTATGCCAACTCCTAGCTTTTCGTGCCATCCCGATGCTCCGGAGCCCCTCTATGGCGAAACCCTAGCCCCTCTACAACTTTCACCGAAGCCCAGAGTGGGTACTAATGTGCATCCCACCAATCAGGAAGAATCACACGGATCGTGTGTTTCTTTCTAGATCTTGCGAGTCGTTGGATCAAGGGTGTGTTTGTTCCTAGCTCATGTGAGTCGTTGTATCGAAACTACCACAATCACTTTGTGAGCCAGACGACCCTATATATAGCCCACCTCTCGCCTTCCCTGCATAAGTCTTTCAGTTCATCGACTACATACATCTACCAGTTCATCGACTGCATACATCTACCAGTTCATCGACTGAATACAAATCATTTGGATTCGCCATCATACGTCCAACCCTGCATTTGATATGCATATATATGCATCACGAGCCACGATTGGGATGTATGATGGCGATACCGATTGGTTTGTTCTAGATCCGACATAAAAGGTTTGATACAACTTCTTTTTTGTGACATAAGAGCTATCTCTCCTCCTACCTATTTTAGTTACACAACTACCTATTTGTGCCAAATTTTCACTTTTGTTGTTGCTCTTGCATCATAAGCATCCATGTTAACTGGACTTACAAGTAATGCAATTTAACCAAACTATCTTGTGATCTTCGCCAAGAGAGAGGCAGTATGAGCGGTTTATAAGCCGTGAGTATGCAGCATTTAAAGCGACGTCATTAATTTCCAACATGTTCTGACATCATTTGTTGTTTTTCGGTCATTTACCTAATTGTTTAGAGAGCTAAATGACCGTGAAATTGAAAATCACTACAAAATGAATCCTGAAAATGTTGAAACTTGGCATGGTATCATCATATCACCCGCATAGCATGCGCGAAAGAGTAGAGAGGGTCACAGCAAAAACTGGGCGCACTTCGTGTACAAACTGGACATACTCTTTCCAAGTATCAGGGTTTTGGACGAGAACTCATCTGTTACATGGCCACTTCAATGTTTTTTAAACTTATTTGAACTCCGGTCTTCTTTTGTGTTCAGTATCCAGCATTTAAAGCGATGTTATCAATTTCCAACATGTTCTGACATCATTTGTTGTTTTTCGGTCATTTACCTAATTGTTCAGTATGCAGCATTCAATTTCCAGAAGAAAATAAATAGAAGAAAATAAATAATGCAGAAAATAAAAAAACTATACAAAAAAATTACTCAAAAATAAATAGAAGAAAATAAATAATGCAGAAAAGAAAAAACTATATAAAAAACTACTCAAAAATAAATAGAAGAAAATAAGTAATGCAGAAAAGAAAAAACTATATAAAAAATTTGTTGGCGCGCTGCCCAGTGGGCCTGCCAGACCTAGGGTGTGCAGCAAATGCAGGCCCAGAAGGGCCAGCAGACTCACAGGGCAGCGCGCCATAATTAATTAGGCCCAGAAGCCTGCTATATAGAGGAGTTCGAAGAGGTAGCCGCGGCTGGGTTTACAAACCAGTGCGGCTGCCCTTCGCCGGGCGATGTGGGACTAAACTTTGGGGTGGCAGCGCAAGGCCTTTAGTACCGGTTGGTGGCTCCAACCGGTACTAAAGACCACCCTTTAGTACCGGTTGGAACCACCAACCGGTACTAAAGGCCTGCTTTTCCCGCCTCTTTGCCTGGCCAAAGTAGGCCTTTAGTACCGGTTGGTGGCTCCAACCGGTACTAAAGGCTCACCCTATATATACAGCACTTACGAAATTTCAGTTACATCTCCCCACTTCTTTCGTCAACCTCTCGCACGCCGCTCCCGTCGTCGTCGTCCCCGCCGCCGCCCCGAACGCCGAGCGTCGCCGTCCGTCGTCGTCCCGCGCCGCGGTCCCGTCGTCGTCCCGCGCCGCCGTCCGTACGTATCTCGCTCTCTCCTCGCGCGTACCCGGCCTCCGCGCCGCGCGCCGTCTGCCCCGAACGCCGCGCGCCGCCGTCTGTCCCCGCCGCCGCCCCGAACGCCGGCACCCCCACCCCGTATGCCGCCGCCCCCACCCCGTACGCCGGCGCCCCCGCTCGTACGTACGGGGCGGCGGCGTACGGGGCCGCACACACACACACATACCACACACGCATACACACACACATACACACATACGTACACACATATACGTATACACACACATACACACACACATTTTTTACTTATTTTCTGTTTTTTAGAAAAGTTAATTAGATGATCGAATGTTAGATTAATGTCGAATGTTAGATGAATTAGCTAGCTAGATAGTAAAATTGTCGAACTAGAGATTAGAACTAGTTGAATAATTAATATAACCAGTTTATTTTTAGTAAGAAAATTTAGGTATATGAGATTTGAACTAGTTGAATAATTAATATAACTAGTTTATTTTTAGTAAGAAAATTTAGGTATATGAGATTTGAACTAGTTTAATAATTAATATAACTAGTTTATTTTTAGTAAGAAAATTTAGGTATATGAGATTTGAACTAGTTGAATAATTAATATAACTAGTTTATTTTTAGTAAGAAAATTTAGGTATATGAGATTTGAACTAGTTCAATAATTAATATAACTAGTTTTTTTAGTAAGAAAATTTAGGTATATGAGATTTGAACTAGTTGAATAATTAATATAACTAGTTTATTTTTAGTAAGAAAATTTAGGTATATGAGATTTGAACTAGTTCAATAATTAATATAACTAGTTTATTTTTAGTAAGAAAAATTTAGGTATCTGAGATTTGATGATCTAATTAAAATATTATTTGTTAATGAGTTTTTCTGTTTATTTAATTTTTTATATATTTTGAGTTTATATAAATGTTAGATTAATGTCGAATGTTAGATGAATTAGATAGAAAAGTTAAATATTTAGTAATGTCAATTGAATATATAGTTAGATATATTAATGTCAAATGTTAGATGAATATATATTTGGCTAGATATAAGCGTTTAATGTTTCACCTATATGAACATAGGAAATATCATCTGACGACGAAAAAGATTTTATTATGTGCGAACACTGTGAAGACCAGCGCGGCCTGTGCGACCAAAATTTCCTTGTTGATGGTAGGCGCTTCAGCATCAAGATGGATGAGACATTCGAAGTTGATACAGTAAGTCACTTTGTCAATTATTATTTGAATGCAAAATTTATGCTTCATTTGCTTCAACTTATAATTTTAAATTTTCACTATTCTACTAGCGCATCCCCTGCGATGCAAGAATTTTTGTCTTGGATAAGATAGGTTTTAGTGCTATAGATGATATGGAGGTAAAGAGAGTTTACTTGAACGGAGCATGGGTATACTTTCAACGTCAAATTATATAATGGAGACACATACACTCATTTTGAATGCAAAACTTGGCAAGCACTATGCAAGGCTTATGCATTTGAGCCTGATATGGTTATCACCTTTGATATTCGTCCGGAAGATGATATTGAAGGTAATATAGACATCTGGGTCGATGTGCAAACGCCTCCAGTTCTACCATTTGGTGAGTTTTTCTCAACCATGCATGCATATGTGTTTCTGTCTTTGATACAGTTTTTTCAAAAATAGTTGACAACTAATTTGTATTGTCAGCTTATTTCGGTTCAAGCAAACATGTCCGGCGCTTGGTAGACAGGACCTACTACTGCCCCGGGGCTCAACTAAACTGCGAGGAGATAAGTCATTATGTTTCATGGCTTGAGGATCTTAATACTGTCAAGACAAATTTTTTTCCTAAACTTAGAAATGTTAGTACTCAAAACGTGCGACCAATGGTGATCGTATTGAACTATGGTCACATCTATAATCGAAAGATGGTAAGATTTTTAATATTTGTCCTTAATTAGTGCATCTTTTGCATACATTATTTTTGAAGCTAAACTTTCATTGCTTAGTATATTAATTACTATACGGTGTTCTTCAACAGGGACTTCCGATGACAGTTGTGCCTTAGTGGATCGAGACAAAAGGTCGCATGTCAATGGTTAGCTTACGACCAAGATTTCCTACATTGCACATGAGCGCACTCAGGATTTCTGAAAGCGAAGAATGCTTAATAGTGAAAGATTGGAGCAAAATTGTTAACGATCGCAGAGAAGTACTAGGGGGCAGCAAGGAGAAGCGCAACCTAAGATTAGAAGACAGATTCATCTGCATGCTCCAGTATGATGAATCAGGACAGCTATACATGTTCTATGTTATTCTACCTAAGAGGGAGCAGCAGGATCAGTAGCTACTAGTTCATGCTCTTAATTAGTACTTGTCTCATGTCCGTGTCCTGAACTTCGATGTTGGTGATGATTATGTTGAACTTGATGATATCTTTGCTTCTGTTACAAAGTGAATGTTTCCTCTTTATGCTAGCCAGCGTTGATGATGATTAGATAGCTAGCGGTAATGACTATGATGATTAAATAGTGGTAATTAGACGACTATGATGATTTTTAGCTAGCTAGAGTTTATTTATTTATTAATATGCGATGATGATGATGATGATGACGACTACAACTCATTATAACGTAAAACAATCCTAAATTAAATTGATAACACAAATTTAATTGAAAAATACAAAATAAAACAAAAACCCACAAGCATTTAGTACCGGTTGGTGTTACCAACCGGTACTAAAGGGCTCCCGGCCCTCGGAGCTGGCTCGTGCCACGTGGATCCCCTTTAGCACCGGTTCGTGCTGAACCGGTACTAAAGGGGGGGGGGGCTTTAGTGCCGAAATGTTAGTGCCGGTTCCTAAACCGGCACTAAAGGGCCTTACGAACCGGTGCTATTGCCCGGTTCTGCACTAGTGGCACCTAAACAGGTCGTCAAGACCACGGACACAGCTTGACAAGTCTAGCATAAACATACAATCGATAAAGGCTTAATAGCCGTATACCCCTGTACTAGGGGCTCCGCGCATATAAAACAAGAGACAATAAAGCTCAATTTTACCTATTTCGATTTATACTTTGTTTATTTAGTGTAATTCATGTTCGGCACGATCTTTCTTTAATTAAGTTCCTCCCTTTTATAGATGAACACTGTGCTACGCCCATCCAGGATACGGCACAACGGAGGCACATGCGCAGACGTGCAGTAGGAACCCATTTCCAAGGATTCTTTTCAGATTAAGACCCTGCGTAAACCTTTTTTACTATCTCTTGTTGATACACATCCCCTGATTTCTTGGTATAACCAAGGAGGAGGCTGGCGTTTTGGCATGTGGCCACGTCAGAGTTTTGCGCGTACCTGGACACTAAGGGCTTATTACTAAGGGCGTTATCCCGCCCGCCCTCATAAAGACCGAATACCTTAGGGAGTGTTCAGCGTCGCGAGTTTGGCCTTATATGCATCAGCTCCGAATCATGTCTTTGGTCAAATGTTGGGTTTGCCCGGCTCCTGTGTTTTGCTACCTTACGTTCCGCTCTATCGGCTAAGGCGGCACCAGGAGAACTACTGGGATTGTGCCCCGGTTCGGCCAGGCGAGCACCTCAGTAGAGAAAGCCGAAAACTGACTGTCATGATATAGCATGAGACTGGTCAACCACTTGATGACTTACCAGAATCTTTAGGATTCCTCCGCCTTAACAAATGGCCGCTTCCCGGCCAGGCACATACGCGCCTCGAGTTCGGGCGAGCGCAGGCGCCACTAGGGGCTATATAAGTAGCCTCACTGTCAAACTCCTATGGCTAAGTGAAAGTGATAAAGCATCATAGTATGATTGCCTAGTTCGCTGCACTATCACCTCCTTTGTAGGACCAAGACGTTGGATCAAGTGTGAAAATGCGCCTTCTGCGAACACCCCCGCATTATGTGCGTGGGGGCTGAAGCCGACGACTGCCATCTTTCAGATTATATATACATATATGTTACACGGCCGCACAGGAGGTATTACAATACTTGCAGGCACAAGTATAAAAAGCTTCTGCAATTTATCAAAATATTGTTTTACAATGATATATGCTATTCGAATATAGTATCCTTCTAGCACTGCATCTCTATTAAACGAGCGCCTTGCAGAACTTCCTGAAAATAGTGCTCGGCAGGTACTCGGCTTCCATGCGAGTCTGGGGATGCAACAGCGGTGGCCTCCATTTCCGCCCAGTATGTCTTGACACGGGCAAGAGCCATCCGCACACCCTCTATGCACGCTGACCTCTTCATCGCATTGATATGCGGCGCCACACCAAGGAACTGCTGCACCAAGTTGAAATAACTTTTCGGCTCCGGCTTCTCTGGCCACAGATGACTCATGACATACTTCATGGCGAGTCCGGACAACCTATTTAGCTCGGACCATTCGGCCAAACGATCGGCTAATGATAGCGGACGCTCCGGATTGTGGAACTGCGACCAAAAGAGCTTTTCCACTTCGCGATCTTCTTGATCTCGGAAGTGTTCGGCCGCATCTGCGGCACTCGCTGCCAAATCCATATAGGTGTCCGCCGTACTCCACATCCGGTCTAATGGAGCATGTTTAGGATCACAGAACTTGCTCCGCAGCATAAAGGGCTTTCCATCCGCGATCTCTCCGGCCTGACGCAGCTCCTCCTTCACAGCTCTCATCACAGAGCGAGCATCCTTGGCATCGGCAACGGCCTTCTCCAGGTCCGTCTGTCCCGCCCGATCTTCTTTTTCAAGAAGCTTGCAATGGTCAGCAGTGTTCTTCAGCTTCACGGCCATCTCGGCCATTTCCTTCTTGCTTCGGCAGTGAGCAGCCTGTTCGAATTTCAGCTCTTCAATTATCTTTAAGGCAGCCACATCACTTTTCCTGGCTTGCTCCTTGGCTCGGGCAAGTTCCGCCCGAAGATTCTCCATGGCAACAGCACCATCTGCATCAAGCGCACACATTATAAGATACGGGCATAAAGCTCCTCTAACCAGGTGCCGCCGGAGGAATTACATACCTTGTGCCTCGTCAAGCCGCTTGTTGACAAGCGCGATGTCGGCATCTGCCACGTCAAGTTGCCGCTTTAGCTCGGCAACTTCATCAGTGCGGCTGGCCACCTGACACTTCTCCACCTACGTATGAAGGCGGCAAATTAGACCTGGGATTATGATCCTCTGTGCGTCGTCACTTTTGACAACGCATAGAGTTTCAAGGGCTACTATCTACACAGGGCGCATCTCATTTATGTGCAACTGTCCGAAAAGGGTACATTATTTCGCGTACCTCAAAACCTATCAGTAAACTCCTGACGGCCTCGTGCAATCCGTTCTCTGCGGATGAAATCCTCTCAATCACCGTACCCATCAATGCACAGTGCTCCTGTGAGATAGATGCTCGCCCTAGCAGATCCTTCAGCTCCTCCGACCGCACACCAAATGGTGTCGGACTCGTCCGATGGCCCTTTTCGAAGGCCGGACGCGGAGGGCTTTGGGGGCCATATGACTACCTTCTGTCCCTGTCGGATTCGGAGAAACCCTCCGCGACGATACCTCTGGGTCGCCCGCCTCGCATGGCGGTACGGCAGGGGGAGGCATTCCGCTCTCCATCATCTCCGGAAGAAGATCCCCCGAAGACGAGCTCTGCTGAGAAGGGCTAAGGTCCGAGCTACAAGGTAAATTTTCGATTACTTTTCTCAGATATAAAGCAAGGATTTCTCTCATTTCTTAAAAATAAAAACTCCTCTCTACTTACGGCTCAGTGGAGGGCTGATCCCCTTGAGGGCATAATTCGGCCGAAGTATCCCCCAGCACAGGACCCTCTGGCGAAGATTTCTTCCCCGCTTTGAGGCCATGGTCTCCGGGTCTTTAGAGGCGGTCCTCTTCTTCCCCTGAGGAGAGGAATTTTTGATTCCTCCCTTCCAAACAGCCTACTTCGAGGAGGCCATAGCTTCCCTGTCCCCTCCCTCGCTTTCCTTTGAAGGCACAACCTCCAACATCCTGACTAGCACGGGACCCGGCGTGGTCTCGGGGAGGGGGACCGGACACCTAATTAGCTTTGCTTTCGCTATCCACTCCTGTTCAAAGGACAGCTCTTTTAGGGGCAATTTTATGATAAATAAACGGATAGCGAGTCCGGGCACTGTCGGATTTTGGGTTCCGGCAGACCCTTGAGGTTCGAACACTGGGGTGCGCGCGGAGATTTCGCCTCCTACCTAAGATCTAAGCTATGGAAAGAACAACACAGGAGACACAAGGTTTACACTGGTTTGGGCCACCGTTGTGGTGTAATACCCTACTCCAGTGTGTGGTGTAGCGGATTGCCTCTTGGGCTGATGATGATGAGAAATACAAGGAAGAACAGCCTCGCGAGGGTCTGTTCTTGGCTGGGCGGGGATGAACTGCTAGGAGGAGTTCAGTCACCCTTCTCTCTCTCTCTCTCTTCTTGATTCTCTCTCTGATCGATCTCGAACCGACCGATCTTGAATCCGATCGATCCTCTGGTCTCGAACCCGCTACCCTGTGAGTGGCTGGTCCTATTTATAGGCAAAGGCCCTGGGCCTTTCCCAGATATTGAGCGGGAAGGGCGCCAACAATTGGCCATTTTGAAGGGGAACATCTGGTACACTTATCCTGACTAAAGTTGGTCCTCGCCTGCCAAAGACTCTGGTGGTGACGCTGGCTTGGGCTCCACAATGACTTCCTCCCTGCCGTTGGACTAGTCTTGGTCTCGTTGCACCGAAACGGGTGCCTTTGCTTGATGCTCTCGCCTGCGCTTGCTCCCTTTGCACCAAAGAGGAAAGGAGGACACTATGCGGCAGGCGCCCGCCTGGCGCCTTTGGTCGTCATGGCTTGCGTCACGGGCACCTGTGAGGTACCCCGCCTTAATCTCTCCGCCTCCTCGTGAGCCAGCCTGATGAGGCCGTGCCTGAGGAAGCTCCGTGTCATCCGCCCCGCGAGGCTTGGCCCCTCGCAAGGGTCTTGGGTTTGTGTTGATGAAGATGGGCCATGCTGGGCCCCCCTTCGAGCCATGCCACAGGCCGTAGGCAGGCAAGTCTGGGGACCCCCGTTCCCAGAACACCGACAGTATCCCCCGGGCCCAAGGCGCGCCCGGACTTGGCCGTGCAGGGAGGCGGAAGGGCAAGAGCGAAGCGCCGCGGGCCCTAACAGCCTGCGGCCTTGGGCGCCGCGTGGCGGTTGATTGGACGTGGGCAGCACTGTTCCCCCACGCCCCCCTTATTTTGCGCCATGCTAGGCGGACTCGTAGTTGTACACAGCCGCTCCCCTTTCTGTTGCTCGAGCGCCCTGTGTCCTTCCTCCGCTCGAACTCCAGCTTTTGTTTTCAACCCAATCTCGAACCTTCCCCCCCTTCCCATCGCCATGGCTCCAACGAAGAAGGGAAGAGGGAAGAAACCCGTGCCTCCGCCTTGCTCGCCGCCGTTGGCGGCCCTCGCCGAGGGCTTGGCCAAGGTCAGCTCGGCTCTGGCCACTATCTTCAACAAATGCGGGAGGACGACGGCCTGGCCCGCGTCCCACTTCTCCATCGACAGGATAGTCACCGAGGTCCCGTATTTTGCCGATGCCCTGTGGGCGGGTCTGGTTCCTCCCTTTTCTGATTTCTTCAATGTCGTGCTTTCCACTATCAGATCCACATGATGCATCTGGGTCCTGAATCCATCACCCTCCTGTCGTTCTTCGCCTTTGTTTGCGAGGCTATGATGGGCATCCTTCCTTCGGTTGCCTTGCTGCGCCACTTCTTCTCGCTGCGCCTTGTCGACCCTACCCAATGCTGGGCGTGTGTGAGCTTCGTTGCCGCGTCTGAGACAGTGGCCTCTGGGATTGACTTCAAGCTCCCTCTGCCCGCGGCTGGGGTCCGCGAGCGGTGGCTGTATGTGGATGCAGGGGTGCCCAGCCCCATGCTATCAGAGCCAACTTCGCCTGCTGTCCCTAATTCGGGCTGGGGCCAGGAGATGCTTGAGAGCCCCTGGCTCATCTTCGCCTGGCACCGCTTCGCGTTCTTGAGGTCGCTTGGCGTGACAGTGCCCAAGGTGGTGAAGGAGTTCCTGCTACACCGCGTTGCTCCTCTCCAACGCCACTCCCGCCGGATGTGGGCCTTCAGCGGGCACGATGATCGTATGAGGCTCCAGGAAGAGGACCTGATGCATGAAGTGCTGAGGACAGCGCTCTTGACCCTGACTGGGGACCCCAACCCTGGCAGCATCCAGCAGGGAAGGGCCTTGTTGTACCTCTGCCAGAGCAGGGGCGATTTTGTGAAGCAGATGCCTATCTTTGATGAGTGGGGGTCGCGCCCCGCCGGCCTCCAGGGGCCTCGCGAGAACCCAGTGATGGTGACTGCCCTTCCAGTCGGCCAAGGCGACTCTTCCTCAAGTGGCGGAGCAGGGAGGCATGAGGCACCAGAGGCCGAGGGGGCTCCCAGCGGGTGACAGCGCCGGGCGATGCTCATGAGGGAGCAGCTCTTGGGGCCCGTGCCACTGAGGCTGAGGGTGACAAGCAGCTGCCCTCAGCGCCTGCGACCGAGGCCCCTAAGGCTCCAGCTGCTTCTCTTGGCGAGGCGATTGGCAGCGTGCATCAGGAAGGCGCCCCTGACGCAGATCGCCTTGACGCTCCATCTTCGTTGCAGGTTGATCCCTGCGCTCAACTCTTGGGCCGCTTCCGCGTGGACTTTGAGGCCCTCCGGAAGAGAAGGGAGGCCCTGGGCGACAATTACCCTTGTCGCCTGCTGAAGTGTAGGAAGTACTTGGCCACTGATGAGTAAGCCTTCTCCTTTCCCAGCTCCCGATCCTTCTGTTGCTTTTACTGACCCTTGCTCCGCAGGCCCCTTCCACCCGAGCTCGCGGAGACGGCTGAGGTGTCGTCCCCCTTGGCTTCACCCCCTCAACCATCCTCAAGCGCTCCGAGCAGCAGAGCCCTTGTGGTGAGGGCGATCGAAGAGGCAAACCGTCCCGAGGCGCATCGTGGCCCTGCGCACCTCATGATCCTCCTTCACGGGACTTCTCGTGGCATAGCCAGCCTGCCGTGGGCTTCTCGCCTGGTCTTGGACTGCGATTGGCTAAGGCGCTCCCTGCGCTCTTCATTTGGGGACAGGTTGGCTCCAGGCCGGGCTTCTGGCGTGGCGTGCCCGACCATCGTGAGGGTGCCAGCCCCCAGCCCCCTGCCCAGAGGTGGAGTGCTGATTCGAGGCCCCCGGCGCTTTCTTGGGGCAGATGATGGTGTGGAAGACGTGCTCGAGCGCGCTCGGGAGCGTCGCGCTCTCCACCAAGGATTCCTTCAAAGGGCGGCTGACACGGTGAGCCTGCTTGGTGAGGAGCTTGCTGATGAAGACGCACGCCTTGAGGCCGAGGGCCTGCGCCTGGCTGCAGAGAGGCGCAAGCTAGAGGGTGCCATCGCCCTTGCGCGCCGTCAGCGCGATCTTGACGACGCAGAGGCCAACGCGTCACTGGTGGCCTCTCGGGAGGCCTGATCTTGGGCCGCTGAGGAGGCCCGGGAAGCTGACTAGCGGCGAACGGCGGCGGAGGAGCTGGCTCGGGAGCTCCTGGCCTGGTGCCACTCACTGGAGGAGTAGGTGGAGCTGCGCGAGGCAGCCCTCACGTCGATGAAGGTGGCCTCTGGCGACTCAGCAGAGCTCCAGAAGCGTGAGGAGGCGCTGACGCTGGAAGCCGCCGAACGTACCCGCGAGTGCGAGCGTCTAGAGACGAGGGAGCGCTTGGTGACGCAGGCAGAGGATGATGTCGCTGCATAGGAAGCCCGTGTCCTAGAGGAGGTCAGACGTCGGGTGGCGATGGCGCGTTTGAACCTCGAGCACGAGTTCGAGGAGAAGCTGGGGTTGATCCGGGCCGAGGCTGAAGGCAGAGCTGCTGCCTTGAGGGCCAAGCTGGAGGAAGCGACGCGGCGGGCCGATGCTTTCCGGGCCGCCCTTGAGGTGGCGCAAGGTGAGTTAACTACCTCCCAGGCCGAGGTGCTCCTTCTTCACCAGCGAGTGGAGGAGGTTGAGGTCGTTGCGCGCTAGAATGCGGACGAGATACGTCAGCAGCGGATCCTGGAGCATGAGCATGGCCCCATGCTCACCACGCTCCGGGAGAGAGCCAACACAGCCTTGGGCAACATCTGCGAGGCGGCTGTTGGCGAGCCGCACGCAGTCAACTACGCCGGCAATCTCCTGTTCTTCACCGACGTGGTGACGCAGCTGGAGGCACGGTCGGTCTGGGCTGATAGGTTTGTGGAGGAGAGGAGCCGCGCCCTGCTCGGGCGCGCCTTTTCTCGCGTCTTCAGCCATCTCCGGAACATGGATCCCCACTTCGATTTCGACGCCGCCATCGCCCCAGTCCCCCAGGCCGTCCGAGA
This sequence comes from Triticum dicoccoides, assembly GCF_002162155.2. Taxonomy (NCBI): domain Eukaryota; kingdom Viridiplantae; phylum Streptophyta; class Magnoliopsida; order Poales; family Poaceae; genus Triticum; species Triticum dicoccoides. The sequence continues at coordinate 199,281,354 of NC_041382.1, forward strand.
CGACCTAGCGCACTGGGTGGAAGACATCGTAGATGCTCTTATCAGGGCCTTCGCTTCAGACAACGACGGCGTGATCGTGGCTGCCGACAAGGGCGGTGTGGTGAACGGCCCTGACGCCGCTGGCGGCGACGCGAACAGCGATGGCGAGTTCAGCGACGCCAGCAACGGCTCGGGTGGTGCTTCTGAGGACGCATTGGGGAATTTATCCGACTGATTGTGCATCGTTCCTGCTTCCTTACCCTGCATGAATAGAACTTAGGTTTTGGCCTGATGGCTGTGAGAGCATTTTGGAGGGGGAGCCCCTCATGTAAAACTTGTGTTCATCGTATTAGTAGACGCTACATTGCCCATGCGCCCGCACCAAGTGGTTGGCTTAAGCGACGCGCTAGTCGGCTAGTTTACCTTTGTCCCGTGCTGGCCCTGAGGTAGCCTATGGGAGGCTGTGGTGTCCCGAGTGTTCCCTGATTGAATCTGTAGGATCTGCAGTAAAACACCCTCCTGAGAGGATGCGGCGGCGGCAGACTGGGCTGCGCGCAAGCCAGGCCTGACCCGGCTCGCGAGGGGCTCACGACGGGAGGCAGCTGAGGCGAAGTGGTAACCAAAACGCTAGAAATTGCTCGAACAAGACTAAGCACCCCTTCCCCGAACACACGCAAATCTCAAATTCGAATCCAACTTGAATCCAGCGGGGGAAAGCGACAACCAAAGGGAAAAGCAACAAAAGCAGACAAAAGGCCGCGTCCGGCACCTAATCTAGTCTTGGACGTCTTCTCACCAGCGCGGAGCTAACTGCTGCCACTGGGCGTGGGAGGGAGCCCCAAGGCCTGAGGCCGGCACCCCTGAGACTCCGGGGCGTGTACAGCCCCACTCATTATTACGTGAGAGTGTCACAGGGTGGTGAGCTTCACAGGCACTGGGCCTTCTTCACAGGTACCGGCCTTGCTTCATATCGCCAGACGAGGGCCCCGCCTTGCGCCACACTCTAGTGCCATCAACGACGACCGGAAACCAGGACGCCGCCGATGGGGTACAACGGTCGCCAGCGGTTCCCCCGACGACCACGGGTCCTCCGCCAGGGGCAGGCCCTGAGGCACCTCCCCAGTAGAGGGCCTACCTCCTGAGAACACCTTGCTCCGAACGCCGCGGTGGTGATGTCAGATCTCGGCCCCTCTCCTGCAGCCCCCTGCGCCCTCCTCCCGAGGGGTAGGAGACTATGGGAGCGGGGCAGCTGCTCGCTATGGTGACCTGCACCTCCTCCGATCCATGATTAGCGTATGCCTGCTCCTAAGGAATTAGTGGTACCCAATAATCATTGCCTCCAGCGTGTCTAGTGGGACCGTCCCAGGACTCCTGGAAGGGCTCAGCTTCTGGCGCCTCGTCCCCCCAGCTTGGGCTGAGGAGCGAGCCTTGTTCGCCCTCGTGAGGGTGTCCTTGGTCCATCACGAGGGGCACGTATTCTTCTGGCGCCGTCATCCCGAAGGCCGTGTCGTAGTGCTCCGCGTGCCACGCAGCTTTGCTTGAGGCGCCCACCGTGGGGTGGTAGCGCGGCTGTCCACTGGGGCCGTGGGTCGCGTCGAGTCATTCTTCTTCACGGACCGGGAGCGGGGGCAGCGCCGCCGCCGGTCCGGTGCCGACAGCTTCGCTGGCGTTGGAGTAGCCTTGGAGCCCGCGGGCGCGCGAGGAGCCCCCGCGCGGGCCGCCCTGGGCTTGAGATGAGAGCTAGGTGCAGAAGGGGTGAGCCCCCGAGGCGGCGAAGCCCAGGAGCTCTGCCACCCGCTCCAGCAGCACGTCGCGGTCGCCCTCCAGTAGCCTGCACTGTAGCAGCTCTCGGGCCATCGTGAGCGCGGCCCTCGAGTTCGCCTGCTCCCGGCGGGTGTACGATGGCGTGGTCGCGGCGTGATTGGAGGCCCTTGCTGCCGACCATGCCTGCCGCAGTGTGAGAGCTGTCGAATCCTGTCCGCACCGCCCGCGGCCCGCAGCACCCTGCGGACCGCGAGCTGCCTAGGGCGCGGGGTCGCCCGAGGCGAGCGGCTCTACGCGGGCGGGCCACGCCGCCCATGGATCTGGGTTGCCCGCCTGGTCGCTGGACATGGTGATGACGACGCGAGGGGGCACAAAGCGGTAGAAGGTGGATTCCAGCGCACCCCTACCTGGCGCGCCAAATGTCGGATTTCGGGTTCCGGCAGACCCTTGAGGTTCGAACACTGGGGTGCGCGTGGAGATTTCGCCTCCTACCTACCTGCACCCCTCCGCCTTGCTAAGATCTAAGCTATGGAAAGAACAACACAGGAGACACAGGGTTTATACTGGTTCGGGCCACCGTTGTGGTGTAATACCCTACTCCAGTGTGTGGTGTAATGGATTGCCTCTTGGGCTGATGATGATGAGCAATACAAGGAAGAACAGCCTCGCGAGGGTCTGTTCTTGGCTGGGGGGGATGAACTGCTAGGAGGAGTTTAGTCACCCTTCTCTCTCTCTCTTCTTGATTCTCTCTCTGATCGATCTTGAACCGACCGATCTTGAATCCGATCGATTGTCTGGTCTCGAACCCGCTACCCTATGAGTGGCTGGTCCTATTTATAGGCAAAGGCCTTGGGCCTCTTCCCAAATATTGAGCGGGAAGGGCACCAACAATTGGCCATTTTGAAGGGGAACATCTGGTACACTTATCCTGACTAAAGTTGTTCCTCGCCTGCCAAAGACTCTGGTGGTGACGCTGGCTTGGGCTCCACAACGACTTCCTCCCTGCCGTTGGACTGGTCTTGGTCTTGTTGCACCGAAACAGGTGCCTTTGCTTGATGCTCTCGCCTGCGCTTGCTCCCTTTGCACCAAAGAGGAAAGTAGGACACTGCGTGGCTGGCGCCCGCCTGGCGCCTTTGGTCGTCATGGCTTGTGTCACGGGCACCTCGTGAGGTACCCCTCCTTGATCTCTCCACCTCCTCGTGAGCCAGCCTGATGAGGCCGTGCCTGAGGAAGCTCCGTGTTGTCCGCCCTGTGAGGCTTGACCCCTCGCGAGGGTCTTGGGTCTGTGTTGATGAAGATGGGCCATGCTAGGGGCCCCTTCGAGCCACGCCGCAGGCCGCAGGCAGACATCCCTCACCTTCTTGATCCAGTAAGACGATGAGGTGGTAGATGAGTTCCGTCAGCACGACGGCGTAGTCATGGTGATGATGAAGTGATCCTCGCAGGGCTTAGCCTCAGCACTACGAAGATATGACCGTGGGAGTAAACGGTGGAGGGGGCGCTGGGAGATGCCAGGAGGCACCCCAAGTAGGACCGAATCCTACTTGGGTTCCTCCTAGGTCGGTGCCCCCCTTCCTTATTTACCGGAGGAGGAGTAAAGAGGGGGAGGAGGGAAGGAAGTGGGAGGCAGAACCCCCCTTTACTTCTCCCTTCCCCTCTTTTCTTCTCCTCTGGTTCAGCCCATATGGCGGTGCACCAGCCCCTTGTGGCTGATGCGTTTCCCCTCTTGGCCCATAAGGCCCATATCTTTTGTCGGGGGTGCCCAGAACCCTTTCCGTTGACCCTATATGTATCTGGTACCCTCCGGAACACTTCTGGTGTCCGAATACCATCGTCCTATATATCAATCTTTACCTCTCAACCATTTCGAGACTCCTCGACATGTCTGTGATCTCATCTGGGACTTTGAACAAAATTCGGTCACCAAATCACATTACTCGTATAATACAATATCGTCATTGAACGTTAAGCGTGCGGACCCTACGGGTTCGAGAACTATGTAGACATGACCGAGACACCTCTCCGGTTAATAACCAATAGCGGAACCTGGATTCCCATATTGGCTCCTACATATTCTACAAAGATCTTTATCGGTCGAACCGTTATGACAACATACGTTATTCCCTTTGTCTGTCGATATGTTACTTGCCCGAGATTCGGTCGTCAGTATCTTCACCTAGTTCAATCTCATTACCGGCAAGTCTCTTTACTCGTTCTGTAATACATCACCTCGTGACTAACTGCTTAGTCGTTTTCTTGCAAACTAATGATGTGTATTACCGAGAGGGCCCAGAGATACCTCTGCGATACTTGGAGTGACAAATCCTAATCTCGATCTATGCCAACTCAACAAACACTTTTGGAGATACCTGTAGAGCATCTTTATAATCACCCAGTTATGTTGTGATGTTTGATAGCACACAAGGCATTCCTCCGGTATCCGGGAATTGCATAATCTCATAGTCGAAGGAATATGTATTTGACATGAAGAAAGCAATAGCAATAAAACTGAACGATCATTATGCTAAGCTAACGGATGGGTCTTGTCCATCACATCATTCCCGTTATCAAATGACAACACATGTCTATGGTAAGGAAACCTTAACCATATTTGATCAACGAGCTAGTCTAGTAGAGGCTTATTAGGGACATGGTGTTTATATATTTTCACATGTATTTAGGTTTCCGATAAATACAATTCTAGCATGAATAATAAACCTTTATCTTGAATAAGGAAATATAAAAATTTATTATTGCCTCTAGGGCATATTTCCTTCATGCAGGCCCAAGCACAGGAGCGAAATACCTTTGACGTATCAGTAGAAAAAATATGTTTTTGACATATACAGGTATTTAGATCCCCCACTGCAGCTGGGACACCTTTCACAATTTGTGTGACTTAAATGGGCCAAGTCCACTGCCCAGGAGCCACGACGCGTGGATGCAGGCCCAAGTATAGGAGCGAAACACATTTGACATACGTAAACACAATGCTTTTGACATACAAGCAGGTATTTAGATTAGTACCACCTCGGATATAAAAAATATAATATGAGCGCTGTGAACAGGCAAAAACGGACGAAATTACGGTGGTAAGAAGCAATGCCCCTTTATTATTATGGAAAGATATATACGGTCATGGTGGTAGAACGAGAAAGTAATAGGAAGTGGATAAACATAGCTCGAGCTCATATGACAAATCTCATATGAGCTCGAGTGAATAGTAAAATCCTGAAAAAAACTGGAAAAAACTGAATTTTTTGTGTCAACATTAGACATATTTTTTAAATACTTGCAAAATTTCATCGTAAAATGATATTCGTGTAAGTCATGGCAAAAAGATAAAAGTGATGCTCCAAAAAAGCTATTTTTAGTGTTAGTTTTGTTTTTGTTGCCACGATCTCCACGAATGTTACTCCCTCCATCCCAAAATAAGTGTCTCAACCTCAGTACAACTTTATACTAAAGGTAGTACAAAGTTAAGACACTTATTTTGAGACAGATGAAGTATTTCGTTATGAAAATTTGCAAGCACTGAAACCATATGTAAAATGTTGCCTCAAAAAAGTTTCAGAAATTTTTGAATTTTTCCCTTTTTTTCTTATTTTACTGTCCGCTCGTGAGCTCGAGTATTTTCTTATTCGCTCGTGAGCTCGAGCAGAGAAGGGCACTTTCGAAAGTGATATCCTTACTATGTGTTTGAGATTGAAAAGTGAAATCCATGTCTTTGTCGATGGTTACACGAGCCCTTTATATGATCTGAAGAGACATGACGATCCTTCGAGGGGACGTCGGTTCCAGGAGATCGAAGGGAGGCGTTTGTTGCGGGACAAACCGCAACGACGGTTTGGCAAGGGGAGATTTTCCCCTAATTACAAATTGTAATTAATTCTAACACTCCCCCTAATCCACACTTGACCATGTAGTATCATCTTCACGATTATCCAGGAAGCTCTATCATCTCAAAAGATTCTCCTCCAAAAGTTCTTCATAAAATCTTTGATGAGATCGTGAAACATATACTCACAAAGAGAGATAGCGTAATGTGATGTGTGGACAAGGATATCTCAAGAAGAGACTCCCCCTGATGCTTGCAAGTTTCGAAGTCGTCGCATACCCTGGAACATCGAATTTGGTAGAGACTTGATAAATAAATCAGCAAGATTTTCACATGATTTAATTTGCAAGATGTTTATTTCCCCACTTTGCTGAAGATCATGGGGGAAAACCACTTAGGAGAAATATGCATAGTGATATTACTCTTGATGCATCTTGTTTGCATTTGTGCAACACAGGCCGCATTATCTTCATAGATAATGGTTGGTGATTCTATCGAATCAATTCCACATGACTGTTGTATGTGGTTTATCATTCTGCAAAGCCATACACATTCGCATGTTGCTTCAAAAAATTAAATTATTTCAGAATGATCGGTAGATGTTGCCACCAGAGTCTGTTTTGAAGACTTACATGATATAGTAGTGCCCCCCATGTAGGAACACGAAACTGGTCTGAGATCTAGTATTATGGGGATCAGACAAATAGCCGACATCTGCATATCCAACCATATCAGAGTCCTGATTTTTTGGAACTAGAAAAATAGGCCAAGATCTTTTGTGCCTTGGAGATATCGAAAGTTATTCTTCACTCCAGACCAACACTACTGCAGGATGGTCCAAACGCGACACTACGATCAGAGACCCTTCAACGAAGTTGTGTGTGATGCCATAATCGCAAACAGTGGTGTAAAAGAACCATAAAAAAGGTGCAAAACGTTTGTGATGGCAGAGCTATCAAACACGGTTCAGATTTTAGTTGCGTGTGCGATGCAGGGCATACGGTTTAGCTCAATGAACTATTTGCGATGAGGCGGAACAAAAGAAATGGGCAGCCTGATGAAGGCATGTGCGATATATAGCATACAGTTCACTCAGATGAACTGTTTGTGATTAGGAAACACAAAAGAAATGGTCAGGCAGATCAAGGTGTGTGTGATACGCAGCAAACAGGTCCGTAATCAGAAATGTGTGCGAAGACCAATAATAACACAGACGATTGCTGCTAATAAGCCGTGTGAATTGCTCTATCTACAGTAGAATAACGTGTGTGTGTGTGTCTATATATATATATATATATATATATATATATATATATATATATATATATATATTTAAGTGACTATACAGATCATTCGCACACGCTGCAATAAACAATTGCATGCATTCTAAAGTAGGAGAAACGATCGTCCAGTCATCTACTTCTTATGACGCTCCCTCCACTGCTATGTGGCTCGACCCCTCGTCTAGGTCAGGAAGAAGATAGTTCCTCATGTCAACGATCCGCATGTACATCTCATAGCTTGTGTACGTGTCCAAGGCCTTGTACTTGACATGTTGTTCATCCAGTCTCTCATGCCACACACTGTGCCAGGCATTCTTGTCCTTATTGCTCTCTTCCTTCATCTTCGCGTCGTAGGGGTCGATGATGGCTGCGGCGAGGTCAACCAGGGAGTTCAGTTTGTTTTCGTCGCTGCCCCAGACCTTGTAGTGGTGCTGGATGTTGAGAAGATTCGGGCATTTCAAGTCCGAAACCTTGAGCGCTTTTAGATCGTTGGTGGTGTCCACCGTAGCGAAACTGTAGTCGGAGTTGTTGATAAACCTAGAGAAATGCTCGCAGGGCCTTGTGGCAAGGTCGTAGTGGTAGATGAGGACGTCATGTCGCATGCACAACTGGGCGATGTCAACCTTCTGATCGTGCCCGACACGATCGATGATGTACTCGAGGTCGAAGCCGACCACTCGGTACTTGTCCTCGGCAAGGAACTGCTCCATAGTTTGGATGGAGCTCTCCACCGAGACCGAATCATTCGTGTACACCACCGAGAGGTCCTTCGCCCTCACGTGGGTGTCCACTACGTGATGCATGGTGAATTGCCCGCCGTTGTCGTCGTCGGCCGCTGGGAGCGCCATTGGAACCGCTGGATGTCCTCTTTGTATGTGTCCTTGTGGGTGTGCTTATTGTGTCGTGTGAGACGAGAGATGAAGGTAAATGGACACATGAATAAAAGGCGGCCGGGCGGCGTGGATTCTCGGCGCGTTCGCATGGTAGTTTTTGTAGCGGGTAACTACATCGTCACGTCACGCCCGACGCAACCGCTTGCACACGAACATGTGTGATCGTGCACTGTCCCCAAACACTGGCAACGCGCGTGGAGGGACAAGGGCAGAGCACCTGGAGGGACGCAAGAGTAGAGCGCGCGCGGCGGGGCATGAGCAGAGCGTGCCGCGGCCACCTGAACCGCAAGCAACCATACGCATAGAGCAGTTGAACAGGCAGGAAATGGTCGCCTACAAGCCAGCCGACAGTTGTGTCGCTGTGTAGAGAGCGGCCGTGTGCTACCAGCTCCATCTAGTCTATAGTCTCCTTTATATTTTGTGCCATACTTTGCCCTCAAATTTAACCAACAAAATGTTAATGCATGTTTTAAAAATTATATAATTAGAAACTATGTTCAAATACAAATCCAACTATATAATGTTTGGCGACATGCATTCGTATTTTAGTAGTTAAATCATACTTATAAACCAGGATGGTGGTATAGTTGGTAATTAAATCGCAAACATTTTTTTATTAACCGTATGTGTACGTGGACTTTCGTCCTCCTCTCGCATGTCTTGTCACCCCGCTGCCACAGACGGCTTACAGCGCAAGCTTGCGCAGCGCGTAGGGGCGTCCTTTTGGCCAAACGGTGGTGCCAATGAATCGTTGGTGAGCCGGTTCCCACGTAACCTCGTAGGTTCCCGCGCAATCTTCCCGCCTGACTCGGTGAAATCCCCCAAAATCCCAATGCTTACCGGCCTGCTATAAAAACCCTCACGGCCGGGGAGTCCTACGTCGCATTTTCCCCTCCCTCCCTGTAGCTTATCTCGTCTGCTTCTCCCACAATCGCCAATGGTACCGGTCCGTCGTCGTCGCTCAGCCACTCCGCCCTCATCAGAGGACATCTCCAGCTGGGAGGCTACACCGCGGTGGCGGCGAAGTCGCCGGCATAGTGTAGTGCGTGTGGCGTCCCAGTTAGGTGTGCGCGGAACACCCACCACACGCTCCGCCACCGGTGCCCATCGGCAGCTGTTGCTGGCCGTCGTTGCCCCACACCACCGTCGAAATCCAGGGCCACCGCGTGCTCCGCCTCCGCAGCCCGAAGGCGGGAGGTGTCCGTCGTGGCCTCCACCCCACTGCCGGCCACTGTGCCATCACCCGCTCCGCCACCGTGGCCTGAAGGCGGGAGGTGATGGTCATGGCCGCCACCCCGTCGTCGGCGCCGTGGCCTCCAGCCCACCATCGACCGCCGAGGTCATCACCCGCTCCGCCACCGCCGCCCGAAGGTGGGAGGCGGAGGTGGATGCCCGCACGTGCGTCAGCAACCTTGCGTGCTACACCAGGTTCATGCGGGAGGAGGAGGAGCACCTCGTCTAGCACGTAAAGAGCCTTACCACCGCCGTGGCCGCGGCACTTGCCGCCTCAGAGGCGAGGAATCAGGAGATCTACAAGGAGAACCACCGCTTCGAGAGGGGTCATCTGGAGCGGCAGAGGGCGCTCGAGGTGAGTGTCACTGAAGCTGCAACAGTGGCAAGCACCGTACGAGTAGCAGCAGGAGTAGTAGCAGCAGCAGCAGGAGCAGGAGCAGTAGGAGCAGGAGGAGCAGTAGTAGGAGGAGCAGTAGCAGTAGTAGTAGCAGTAGCAGTAGTAGGAGGAGTAGAAGTAGCAGTAGCAGTAGCTGTAGCAGTAGAAGTAGGAGTAGCAGTAGAAGTAGTAGTAGCAGTAGCAGTAGGAGTAGTAGCAGTAGCAGTAGCAGTAGCAGTAGAAGTAGAAGTAGCAGTAGCAGTA
>NC_041382.1:199291275-199328049 GCF_002162155.2 Triticum dicoccoides
GAAGAAGAAGAAGAAGAAGAAGAAGAAGAAGAAGAAGAAGTAGTAGTAGTAGTAGTAGTAGTAGTAGTAGTAGTAGTAGTAGTAGTAGTAGTAGTAGTAGTAGTAGTAGTAGTAATAGTAGTAGTAGCAGCAGCAGTAGTAGTAGTAGTTGTTGTATTTAGGGGCTATTTTGTTCAGTTCATCTGACTATAGATGTGGTGGAACTGTACAACGTACTTAAAATTAGGTAGTATATATAGTTGAACTAGCTATTCTAGTACGTGGTTGGTAACAATTGGGGAAAAGTTTGGTCAGTTCAGCTGTTGAGTTGAACTGTTTGTATAAATTAAGAATGACTGCTTAATCTATGAATGTAATCTATGCTTAATTACTGAATTTTAGTTGCAAAAATTAGATACTACTAGTGATTTTTAGCTTCATATTTTGACAAATCGTGGTGTTACAAGCATTGACAAATCTTACCAAATTGTTTGTACGTGGTTGCACACGGGTCATCCAAAACAACCGTTTGCGTTGAAGGGATGCACAAATATTGCGCTTCTCTCACTTTGCATACAGGTGTTCTATCTAAAACGTTTGCGATCAAGAGCAGCACAAATCCTGCTCGGCACATTTTCACTTGGCTTCCTAGGGAAGTTGTCCATTTGCATACGGGTGTTCTAACTAAAATGTTTGTGATGATTGTTTATATTTAAAAAGCGAACTAAACTATGGCTTGGGCGCCATTAATGGAGAGGATGCGAGCAAGGCGGGCGGCCATGGAAGTCAAGGGGCTCGCTTCCTAGTGAGCATGCGCAGCGTATAGCTCACATGCTTCCCGGTGAGCCTACGCATTCGAGGATTGCTTGCACGCCTCTCGGTCAGCCTGCGCACCGGACGGTGCTCGCACAACTCCCGTTCAGTCAAGGTTAAGCAGCTGTCCACATGGCACCTCCTACAACCATTAAAACCAAGACACGTGGCGGCACGTGAATGGTAAACAAAACACACACTATTTGAATTATACAAACGTTTGAGACATTAAAGTGGCAGCTATTTTTTCAAAATGCCTTTGTTGGCTGTCATTAGTCGAGTGCGCCTTCTCTCAAAATGGAGAATAAAAATACCATGACATGTTGGGTGCCATTCCATGATAGCATGCCAAGTTTCATGAATTTCAAACGAGTTTTGGATTTGCTAGAATTTAAAAACCAGATATCTCAATGTTTTGCAGGCAATCAACGGTGCCCTGGTGTTTGAAATTCATTCCCATTTCTTGCATGGGACCTAAGCATGCACCCAAGGACACAGATTTGAATTTTCAACCAATTTATATGCACTGGAGCATGTGCATGTAGTTCAAATTTGAATTATGCACATAAATGCATTGAAAACTCACTTAATGCATAAAATGTCCAAACGAACCCCGAAAAATCACAAAAATTCACAAAACACTCCTGTTGTTCTATGTTGACACGAGAAAAATTTTGAAAGCACTATGAGGCAATGGATATCGGTTCGCCCTCAAAGGTGGTACGTTCCCTACCGAAAACCATCATGCTTGTTCTGAGAAGCTCCAGTTTGTGAGAAGCATATACCCAAACCTGCCCCTAATGGGACAAAAAATTTACCATGGCATGTTGATGCCGCTCCATGATAGCATGCCAAGTTTCATGAATTTCAGATGGGTTTTGGATTTACTAGAATTTAAAAACCAGGCATCTCAATGTTTTGTCGGCAATCAACGATGCCCTTATGTTTGAAATTCATTCCCATTTCTTGTATGGGACCTAAGCATGCACCCAAGGTAACAGATTTGATTTTTCAACCAATTTATATGCGCTGGAGCATGTGCATGTAGTTCAAATTTGAATTATGCACATAAATGCATTGAAAACTCAGTTAATTCATAAAAATGTCCAAATGAATACCGAAAAATCACAAAAATTCACACAACACTCCTATTGTTCTATGTTAACACGAGAAAAAATTTGAAAGCAATAAGAGGCAATGGATATCGTTTCGTCCCCAAAGGTGGGACTTTCCCTACTGAAAACCATCATGCTTGTTGTAAGAAGCTCCGGTCTGTGAGAAGCATATACCCAAACTTACCCCAAATGGGACAAAAATTTTACAACGGCATGTTGATGCTGCTCCATGATAGCATGCCAAGTTTCATGAATTTTAGACGGGTTTTTGATCTAATAGAATTTAAAAACCAGGCATCTCAATATTTTGCCGGCAATCAATGGTGTCCTGGTGTTTGAAATTCATTCCCATTTATTGCATGGGACCTAAGCATGCACCCAAGGACACATATTTGATTTTTCAACCAATTTATATGCGCTGGAGCATGTGCATGTAGTTCAAATTTGAATTATGCACATAAGTGCATTGAAAACTCAGTTAATGCATAAAAATGTCCAAACGAACCCCAAAAAATCACAAAAATTCACACAACACTCCTGTTGTTCTATGTTGACACGAAAATTTGAAAACAATAAGAGGCAATGGATATCGTTTCGTCCCCAAAGGGGGACGTTCCCTAACGAAAACCATCATGCTTGTTGTGAGAAGCTCCGGTTTGTGAGAAGCATATACCCAAACCTGCCCCAAATGGGACAAATTTTTTACCACGGCATGTTGATGCCGCTCCCTGATAGCATGCCAAATTTCATGAAGTTCAGACGGGTTTTGGATTTACTAGAATTTAAAAACCAGGCATCTCAATGTTTTGCCGGCAATCAACGGTGCCCTGGTGTTTGAAATTCATTCCCATTTCTTGCATGGGACCTAAGCATGCACGCAAGGACACATATTTGTTTTTTCAACCAATTTATATGCATTGGAGCATGTGCATGTAGTTCAAATTTGAATTATGCACATAAATGCATTGAAAACTCAGTTAATGCATAAAAATGACCAAACGAACCCCGAAAAATCACAAAAATTCACACAACACTCATGTTGTTCTATGTTGACATGAGAAAAATTTTGAAAGCAATAACAGGCAACGGATATCGTTTTGTCCCCAAAGGTGGCACATTCCCTACTGAAACCGTCACGCTTGTTGTGAGAAGCTCTGGTTTGAGAGAAGCTTATACCCAAACCTGCCCCAAATGGGACAAAAAATTTACCACAGCATCTTGATGCCGCTCCATGATAGCATGCCAAGTTTCATGAATTTCAGATGAGTTTCAGATTTACTAGAATTTAAAAACCAGGCATCTCAATGTTTGCGGCCGAGTGACGGTGGCAGGGTGTTTGAAATTCATTCCCATTTCTTGCATGGGACCTAAGCATGCAACCAAGGACACAGATTTGATTTTTCAAGCAATTTATATGCACTGGAGCATGTGCATGTAGTTCAAATTTGAATTATGCACCTGAAATGGCTAGAAAACCAATTTAATGTATAAAATGTTCAAACGAACCCTAAATAATTCCAATTCTTTTGCGACACGCATATAGTTGCATGTTCACTCCAGATAAAAGGTCTAGCAATTCAAACAACGTCCATTGCCGCTGTGACCCCATTATGTAATTCAAATCAAGATGAAAAATCAAGTAGATTGCACACAGTTTATTATCAGCAACCATGTGAGATGCAGCACAAAATATCCTAGAGAACAGTCAGTGTATAGTACGCCTATGGCTTACGCGAGAAGGTGCGTCGGCTACAGTCCACAGCCGGCATCTCAAGCACACAAGCTCGCTCCCCAAATATCATTTCACTGTTCAATCATCGCTAGTGAAAGATGGGACGTGGACCCATGTCGTGAGGGCAACTTCGGTTGCCCACTCTGGCGAGAGCGTGGCCGCAGCCGCCATCCGCGTGCTACCAAGGTGCATGAACGCGGCCGCAATCTGCGACCAGGCGGCAAAGGCAGCCCAAACGGCCGCTGTTGCTTCTCAGGTGGCGGCAGGAACATCTGCCTCGGGGATAGCAACTGGAGAGAGTGGCACAACAACTGTTTGTTCCGCAGCGGTAGCCTTAGCCCTGATGGAGGCCGCCCACGCTCAGCTCCTAGCGGTCACCGCACAAATCAAACGAAGCTTCTCCGACAACGGTCGGCAACCCACGGCCGAAGAGCTGGCAATCGCCGAGAGCATTCGAGCAGCCGTCCGTTCCTCCGCCGCATACCTCGCAACGATGGAGCATGTCCAAGCCCAGATTGCATCCGCCCACACCCAGCTCGTGGCGGCCTTTTCCAAAGAGATGGCGGACGCGGATGGAGAGATGCTTGCCGAGTATGGTGCGATGGATGCCATGGAGCCCCTTCCACAGGAGACCGTCGAGCGCGAGCTGGACATGGAGGCGGCGACGGAGATCGATGAGCACCAGCCATAGTAGTACTCTTTGTTTTGTTTAATTAAGAGCGCCGGTCTTTAATTTGTTAGAGTAATGTTTAGGTCAGCTAGCTCCGTTTAATTGCTGAACCATTTTTGAAATTACTACGTTCCCCAACAATGGCATCCGAGCCAGGTTTTATGCATAGATGTTATATGCACGAGTAGAACACAAGTGAGTTGTGGGCGATATAAGTCATACTGCTTACCAGCATGTCATACTTTGGTTCGGCGGTATTGTTGGATGAAGCGGCCCGGACCGACATTACGCGTACACTTAGGCGAGACTGGTTCTACCGACGTGCTTTGCACACAGGTGGCTAGCGGGTGTCAGTTTCTCCAACTTTAGTTGAACCGAGTGTGGCTACGCCCTGTCCTTGCGAAGGTTAAAACAGCACCAACTTGACAAACTATCGTTGTGGTTTTGATGCGTAGGTAAGAACGGTTCTTGCTAAGCCCAGTAGCAGCCACGTAAAACTTTCAACAAACAAAGTAGAGGACGTCTAACTTGTTTTTGCAGGGCATGTTGTGATGTGATATGGTCACGACATGATGCTAAATTTTATTGTATGAGATGATCATGTTTTGTAACCGAGTTATCGGCAACTGGCAGGAGCCATATGGTTGTCGCTTTATTGTATGCAATGCAATTGCCCTGTAATGCTTTACTTTATCACTAAGTGGTAGCGATAGTCGTAGAAGCATAAGATTGGCGAGAAGACAATGATGCTACGACGGAGATCAAGGTGTCACGCCGGTGACGATGGTGATCATGACGGTGCTCCGGAGATGGAGATCACAAGCACAAGATGATGATGGCCATATCATATCACTTATATTGATTGCATGTGATGTTTATCTTTTATGCATCTTATCTTGCTTTGATTGACTATAGCATTATAAGATGATCTCTCACTAAATTTCAAGATAAAAGTGTTCTCCCTGAGCATGCACCGTTGTCAAAGTTCGTCGTGCCCAGACACCACATGATGATCGGGTGTGATAAGCTCTACATCCATTACAATGGGTGCAAGCCAATTTTGCACACGCACAATACTCAGGTTAAACTTGACGAGCCTAGCATATGTAGATATGGCCTCGGAACACTGAGACCGAAAGGTCGAGCGTGAATCATATAGTAGATATGATCAACATAGTGATTTTCACCATTGAAAGCTACTCCATTTCATGTGATGATCGGTTATGGTTTAGTTGATTTGGATCACGTGATCACTTGGAGGATTAGAGGGATGTCTATCTAAGTGGGAGTTCTTAAGTAATATGATTAATTGAACTTAAATTTATCATGAACTTAGTCCTGGTAGTATTAGCATATCTATGTTGTAGATCAATAGCTCGCATTTAGCTCCCCTATTTTATTTTTGATATGTTCCTAGAGAAACTAAGTTGAAAGATGTTAGTAGCAATGATGCGGATTGGATCCGTGATCTAAGGTTTATCCTCATTGCCACACAGAAGAATTATGTCCTTGTTGCACCCCTAGGGGACAAACCTATTGCAGGAGCAGATGCAGATGTTATGAACATTTGGCTTGCTCAATATGATGACTACTTGATAGTTTAGTGCACCATGCTTAAATGGCTAGAGAATCGGGACTTCAAGGACGTTTTGAACGTCATGGACCATATGAGATGTTCCAGGAGTTGAAGTTAATATTTCAAGCAAACGCCCAAGTTGAGAGATATGAAGTCTCCAACAAGTTCTATAGCTAAAAGATGGAGGAGAATAGCTCAAGTAGTGAGCATGTGCTCAGATTGTCTGGGTACTACAATCTCTTGAATCAAGTGGGAGTTAATCTTCCAGATAAAATAGTGATTGACAGAATTCTCTAGCCACCATCACCAATTTAGTAGAACTTCGTGATGAACTATAATATGCAAGGGATAACGAAAACGATTCCCAAGCTCTTTGTGATGCTGAAATCGATGAAGGTAGAAATCAAGAAAACCATCAAGTGTTGATGGTAAACAAAACCACTAGTTTCAAGTAAAGGGACAAAGGGAAGAAAGGGTAACTTCAAGAAGAACGGCAAGCAAGTTGCTGCTCAAGAGAAAAAACCCAAGTCTGGACCTAAGCCTGAAACTGAGTGCTTCTTCTGCAAAGGGACTGGTCACTGGAAGGAGAACTACCCCAAGTAATTGGCAGATAAGAAGGATGGCAAAGTGAACATAGGTATATTTGATATACATGTTATTGATGTGTACTTTACTAGTGTTTATAGCAACCCCTCAGTATTTGATACTAGTTCAGTTGCTAAGAATAGTAACTCGAAATGGGAGTTGCAGAATGAACAGAGACTAGTTAAGGGTGAAGTGACGATGTGTATTGGAAATGGTTCCAAGATTGATATGATCATCATCGCACACTCCCTATACTTTCGGGATTAGTATTAAACCTAAAATAAATGTTATTTAGTGTTTGCATTGAGCATGAATATGATTGGATCATGTTTATTGCAATACGATTATTCATGTAAGTTAGAGAATAATTGTTGTTTTGTTTACATGAATAAAACCTTCTATGGTCATACACCCAATGAAAATGGTTTGTTGGATCTCGATTGTGGTGATACACATTTTCATAATATTGAAGCCAAAAGATGCAAAGTTAATAATGATAGTGCAACTTATTTATGACACTGTCGTTTAGGTCATATTGGTGTAAAGCGCATGAAGAAAATCCATGCTGATGGGCTTTTGGAATCACTTGATTATGAATCAGTTGATGCATGCGAACCATGCCTCATAGGCAATATGACTAAGACTCCGTTCTCCGGAACAATGGAGCGAGCAACAGATTTGTTGGAAATCATACATACTGATGTATGTGGTCCGATGAATATTGAGGCTCGCGGCAGGTATCATTATTTTCTGGTCTTCATAGATGATTTGAGCAGATATGAGTATATCTACTTGATGAAACACAAGTCTGAAACATTTGAAAAGTTCAAAGAATTTCATAGTGAAGTGGAGAATCATCGTAATAAAAATAAAAGTTTCTACGATATGATCGCAGAAGTAAAATATTTGAGTTACGAGTTTAGCCTTCAGTTAAAACAATGTGAAATAGTTTCACTACTCATGCCACCTGGAACACCACAGTGTAATGGTGTGTCCGAACGTCGTAACCGTACTTTATTAGATATTGTGCGATCTATGATGTCTCTTACCGATTTACCACTATCGTTTTGGGGTTATGCATTAGAGACAGCTACATTCACATTAAATAGGGCACCATCTAAATCCATTGAGACGACACCATATGAACTATGGTTTGGCAAGAAACCTAAGCTGTCGTTTCTTAAAGTTTGAGGTTGCAATGCTTATGTGAAAAAGTTTCAACCTGATAAGCTCAAACCCAAATCGGAGAAGTGCGTCTTCATAGGATACCCAAAAGAAAATGTTGGGTACACCTTCTATCACAGATCCGAAGGCAAGTTATTCATTGCTGAGAATGGACCCTTTCCAGAGAAGGAGTTTCTCTCGAAAGAAGTGAGTGGGAGGAAAGTAGAACTTGATGAGGTAACTGTACCTGCTCCCTTATTGGAAAGTAGTTCATCACAGAAATCTGTTCCTGTGACTACTACACCAATTAGTGAGGAAGCTAATGATGATGATCATGTAACTTCAGATCAAGTTACTACCAAACCTCGTAGGTAAACCAAAGTGAGATCTGCACCAGAGTGGTACGGTAATCCTGTTCTGGAGGTCATGTTACTTGACCATGACGAACCTACGAACTATGAGGAAGCGATGATGAGCCCAGATTTCACGAAATGGCTTGAGGCCATGAAATCTGAGATGAGATCCATGTATGAGAACAAAGTATGGACTTTGATTGACTTGCCCAATGATCGGCGAGCCATTTAGATTAAATGGATCTTCAAGATGAAGACGGACGCTAATAGTAGTGTTACTATCTACAAAGCTAGAATTGTCGCAAAAGGTTTTCGACAAGTTCAAGGTATTGAGTACGATGAGAGTTTCTCACTCGTATCTATGCTTAAGTCTGTCCAAATCATGTTAGCAATTGCCGCATTTTATGAAATCTGGCAAATGGATAAACAAAATTGCATTCCTTAATGGATTTATTAAAGAAGAGTTGTATATGATGCAACCAGAAGGTTTTGTCAATCCTAAAGGTGCTAATAAAATATGCAAGCTCCAGTGATCCATCTATGGACTGGTGCAAGCAACTCGGAGTTGGAATATACACTTTGATAAGTTGATCAAAGCATATAGTTTTATATAGACTTGCGGTGAAGCCTGTATTTACAATAAAGTGAGTGGGAGCACTACATCATTTTTGATAAGTATATGTGAATGACATATTGTTGATCGGAGATAATGTAGAATTATTTTGCAAAGCATAAAGGAGTGTTTGAAAGGAGTTTTTCAAAGAAAGACCTCGGTAAAGCTGCTTACATATTGAGCGTGAAGATCTATATAGATAGATCAAGACGCTTGATAAGTTTTTGAATGAGTACATACCTTGACAAGATTTTGAAGTAGTTCAAAATGGAACAGTCAAAGAAAGAGTTCTTGCCTGTGTTACAAGGTGTGAAACTGAGTAACACTCAAAGCCCGACCACGGCAGAAGATAGAAAGAGAATGAAAGTCATTCCCTATGCCTTGACCATAGATTCCATAAAATATGCCATGTTGTGTACCAGATCTATTGTATACCCTACACTGTTTTTGGCAAGGGAGTACAATAGTGATCTAGGAGTAGATCACTGGACAATGGTCAAAATTATCCTGAGTGAAATAAGGATATGTATCTCGATTATGGAAGTGACAAAAAGGTTCGTCGTAAAAGGTTACGTCGATGCAAATTTTGACACTAATCCAGATAACTCTAAGTCTCAACCTGGGTACAATTTGAAAGTGGGAGAAATTAGCTAGAGTAGCTCTGTGCAGAGCATTGTTGACATAAACTTCTCTCACAAGCAAAACATGATCACACCTTAGTACTCTTTGGGTGTTAATCACATAGCGATGTGAACTAGATTGTTAAATCTAGTAAACCCTTTGGGTGTTCGACAGATGATGATGTGAACTATGGGTGTTGATCACATGGTGATGTGAACTACTGGTGTTAAATCACATGGAGATGTGAACTAGATTATTGACTCTAGTGCAAGTGGGAGACTGAAGGAAATATGCCCTAGAGGCAATAATAAAGTTATTATTTATTTCCTTATATCATGATAAATGTTTATTATTCATGCTAGAATTGTATTAACTGGAAACATGATACATGTGTGAATACATAGACAAACAGAGTGTCACTAGTATGCCTCTACTTGACTAGCTCGTTGAACAAAGATGGTTATGTTTCCTAGCCATAGACAAAGAGTTGTCATTTGATTAACGGGATCACATCATTAGGAGAATGATGTGATTGACTTGACCCATTCCGTTAGCTTAGCACTTGATCGTTTAGTTTGTTGCTATTGCTTTCTTCATGACTTATACATGTTCCTATGACTATGAGATTATGCAACTCCCGTTTACCGAAGGAACACTTTGTGTGCTACCAAATGTCACAACATAACTAGGTGATTATAAAGGTGCTCTATAGGTGTCTCT
Organism: Triticum dicoccoides; assembly: GCF_002162155.2. Taxonomy (NCBI): domain Eukaryota; kingdom Viridiplantae; phylum Streptophyta; class Magnoliopsida; order Poales; family Poaceae; genus Triticum; species Triticum dicoccoides. Next base: position 199,301,217 of record NC_041382.1, read on the forward strand.
GAAGGTACTTGTTGGGTTGGCGTATTTTGAGATTAGGATTTGTTACTCCGATTGTCGGAGAGGTATCTCTGGGCCCACTCGGTAATGCACATCACTATAAGCCTTGCAAGCATTGCAACTAATGAGTTAGTTGCGGGATGATGTATTACGGAACGAGTAAAGAGACTTGCCGGTAACGAGATTGAACTAGGTATTGAGATACCGACGATCGAATCTCATGCAAGTAACATACCGATGACAAAGGGAACAACGTATGTTGTTATGCGGTCTGACCGATAAAGATCTTCATAGAATATGTAGGAGCCAATATGTGCATCCAGGTCCCGCTATTGGTTATTGACTAGAGAGGTGTCTCGGTCATGTCTACATAGTTCTCGAACCCGTAGTGTCCGCACGCTTAACGTTCGTTGACGATATAGTATTATGAGTTATGTATGTTGGTGACCAAATGTTGTTCGGAGTTTCGGATGAGATCACGGATATGACGAGGAACTCCGGAATGGTCCGGAAGGGTTCCGGAATTCACCGGAAGGGGTTCCGGATGTTTCCCGAAATGTTTGGGTACGAGAACACTTTATTTGGGCCAAAGGGGAAAGCCCACAAGGTTTTTGGAAAGCGCAAAAGGAAGTTTTACGGAGTCCAGGGGCCAGACGCCAGGGTCCCTGGCGTCTGGGTCCAGACGCTGGGAACCCTGGCGTCTGGCCCTGGAATCCGAGAAGGACTCTTGCCTTTCGGGTGAAACCGACTTTGTGGAGGATTTTACTCCAAGTTTCGACCCCAAGGCTCAACATATAAATAGAGGGGTAGGGCTAGCACCCAAGACACATCAAGAAACACCAAGCCGTGTGCCGGCAACCCCGTCCCCTCTAGTTTATCCTCCGTCATAGTTTTTGTAGTGCTTAGGCGAAGCCCTGCGGAGATTGTTCTTCACCAACACCGTCACCACGCTGTTGTGCTGCCGGAACTCATCTACTACTTCGCCCCTCTTGCTGGATCGAGAAGGCGAGGACGTCACCGAGCCAAACGTGTGCAGAACTCGGAGGTGCCATGCTTTCGGTACTTGGATCGGTCGGATCGTGAAGACGTATGACTACATCAACCGTGTTGATATAACGCTTCCACGAGCGGTCTACGAGGGTACGTAGACAACACTCTCCCCTCTCATTGCTATGCATCACCATGATCCTACGTGTGCGTAGGAAATTTTTGAAATTACTACATTCCCTAACATATCCTTCATAGGAAATATGTCCTCAAAGAAAGTCGCATCATTCGACTCCATAATCGTACCAACATGCATGTCGGATACCTCATATTTTATTATCAAAAATCTATAGCCAACGCTATGAAAAGCATAGCCCAGAAGAACACAATCCACGGTTTTTGGTCCAAGCTTGCGCTTCTTGGGAATTGGTATATTGATTTTCGCCAAACAACCCCAAGTACGCAGGTAAGAGAGTTTCAATCTTTTCCTTTCCCATTCCTCAAATGGAGTCATGGTCTTATGCTTTGTGGGAACTCGGTTTAGGACATGACACACAGTCATTAGCGCCTCCCCCCACCATTCCTTGGAAAGACCCGACGTGTCTAACATGGTTTTACCCATATCAGTTAGAGTTCGGTTCTATCTTTCGGCTCCCCCATTTGACTGAGGTGAGTAGGGAGGCATCCTCTCACGGATTATACCATGTTCCGCACAAAACAGATCAAATTCATTGGAAAAATACTCTCCACCACGATCGGACCTAAGCCATTTAATTTTTCGATCAAGTTGGTTCTCTGCCTCAGCTTTATAGTTTTTGAAGAAAGTTAAAGCATCATCTTTTGATTTCAGAAGATACACATAAAAATATCTAGTGGAGTCATCAATCAACGTCATGAAGTATCTCTTTCCACCTTTTGTCAACATGCCATTCATCTCACAGAGATCAGAATGTTTAACCTCTAGTGGCGCCAAGTCTCTTGCCTCTGCAGTCTTATGGGACTTGTGAGGTTGCTTAGCTTGCACACGTACTTGGCACATAGAGCCTTTGACAGTAGAAATTTTCGGAATTAAATTCATATTGGCTAGCCGCATCATGCAACCAAAGTTAATGTGACAAAGTCGTGAATGCCAAATATCATACTCATTATTGTGGCAAACATTATTAATAACTTTAGTGCAAATATATGACAAAGACAGGCGGAACAAGCCTCCGCTCTCATAGCCTTTTCCAACAAATTGTCCATACTTAGAAAGTACAACTTTATTGGATTCGAAAACCAACTTAAAACCATCTCGACATAAACGGGAAGCGCTAACAGGATTTTTATTGATGGACGGAACATGACGAACGTTCTTCAGACGCACGGTCTTCCCCGAAGTAAACTTCAGATCGACCGTACCAACACCTCGAACGATGGCATGTGACCCGTTCCCCATCAGCACAGGAGAAGTCCCTATGGCCTGGTAAGAAGAAAACATGGAGGCGTCAGCACAAACATGTACATTGGCACCGGTGTCAATTAACCAATCAGGGGATTGAAATACTGAAAGGATGGTAGGAAAAATACCGTACCCTGATTCCTTCATATCAGTATCACCGATGACAACATTAGCGGACTTGCCGCTCTTATCATGTTCACGCTCCTCAAAGCGTTAGGACACTTCAGAGCCCAGTGATTAGGATCATCGCAGACATGGCAAAGTCCCTTCCCCTTCTTATGAGAATTCTTCTTGAAGTTGGTAGAATGTGATGGCTTGTTCTTTGTATCAAACTTGCCTTTGCCCTGAGTTTTGTTCTTGTTGTTTTTGAACTTGTTGGGCTGGAAGTTCTTCTTCTGTACCATGTGGGCACTAGAAGCTCCCTCAGCAACTCGAGCACGTGTGTGCTTTGCTCTCGCCTGCTCTTCAACATCAAGAGTACCAATGAGATCCGCAACGAAAAACTCATGTCTCTTTTGTTTCAGGGAAGTAGCAAAATTGTTCCACGAAGGTGGAAGCTTGGCAATGATGCCTCCGGCAACAAATTTGTCCGGCAACACACACTTGAAGTACTCAAGTTCTTTTGCGAGCGACTGTATCTCATGAGCCTGATGTACAACAGAGCGCTCATCAGTCATCTTGTAGTCATAGAATTGCTCCATGACGTACAACTCGCTGCCGGTGTCCGAGGCACCAAACTTGGCCTCGAGCGCAGCCCACATGTCCTTGCCATTTTCAAACGACATATACGAATCCACAATGGAATCATCCAGAACACTCAGAAGAGCACCTTTAAAGAGAGTATCGATCTTCTCAAAAGCTTCTAGTTGTGCTGGATTAAGATCGCCCTCAGGCTTGCCCTTGGCGGCGTCATAGCAGCCCATGGTCTGAAACCAGTAGACTGCTCACATGCGCCACCTCTTATATTGCACCCCCTTAAAGGCAGGCAGCTTCAGATGCGCAGCAAAACCACTCCGAGTAAATTTCCTATAATAAGTTTTTTTGATTGTTGGAAATATGAGCAAATTAATACGAGATTTAATCCGAATAGACAGAAGATAAATCATGACTACAGTATCAAATATTGAACTAATCATGTGAACTAGCATAGTAGATGAACATATCACATCTAGGGCACATACTAGAAACATGAATTCTACCACGATCTCGAACAGGAAGGATAGAATCACATACGGTGCAGCGGGAGCAGCACCGTCGGCGTTGACGTTGTCGCCCATGTCATCAAGGATGAGGTTGACGAGGTCGAGGAAGAAGTCGTCGTTCGCGAAGTCGTCGCTGCTAGCAGTCGCACGAGTGCGCTCCCCAAAAACCTGATCGCCCCTCTCTCGTACAGGATCATGAGAGGCGGGGTTCCGGAGGCCTGCTGTCCCTTCTCCCGGTGCACGCCGAAAGGAGGGATGGAGAAGACTTGCTTGGCGGCGCAATGATCTGGAATGGTGGTGAGAAACCATACGAAGCGGCGACGGCTAGGGTAGACTTCTGCCTGACTATATAGTGTGGATCGGGTAGGTCGTGGGAGTAAACCCCACGAGTCGTCACGATCCAAAAGAATCGGAAACGGTTCAGTAATTAACGTGTCCGTTAATTATTAATTAATGACTCCTTAATTTTCCCGAGCAGCAAAAATATAGACAACGTGCATAGCTCTATCCTCGGCTCGGCTCAATCCTGCAACCCGCGGCGCGTCGTGATGAGGCGTGGCGAGGCGAGCGAGGAGGAGGAGTGCACGTGTAGGTATTCTCTTCTCATGCTCGTACAAGTGGTAGAAGAGCTCACCTTATAAAGAGCCGTGCTCACTCAACTTATGAGGTGGTACTAAACTTTAGCCTCACTCACTCCACTCACATGTGTGCATGAATGGGCCAAGAGAATTTCAGAATTTTAGTTGGGCTTTGGGCCAAAATCCCACTAGCAAATTCCAACACAATGTTGTATGTACTTCCACATCATATAGATTTGTTATGCTAAATATTTATATTTATTTCTATAAATTTGGTCAAACTTTACAAAGTTTGACTTTAGTCAACTCTAATATGCGGAGTAAATAAAAAAGGAGGGAGTAATTACATTAAATGGTCGATATTTCGACCATTTAACTAAGAACTAGAAAAAAAATATGAGGCTAACTTGTAGCGGACGACGACATCGTATGCTTTGTCGCCCTACCCGGCCACACCGCAGTCATTGTCCCTCCGGTGGCGGAAGGGCGTGGGGCTGTCGCCTGGCCCCCGCGGAGGAGTCGGTCCTCTTCCTCTTGCGTAGTGCAGAGGGCCACCACGACCAATGCAGATGACGCCTACGTTGCCCTGGTGGCGGCCTTACCCTGTCTGCATTGGCGAAGGTGTCGCTAAGCGACCATTCCTCGCCAATCTTGGCGAGCTCCCTGTTGTGGCGACGGTGGTGGTGACAAAACTATTGAGAGCCTAGGTTGGGGCTAGGTCCAGGTCATTGCGGACGCATGCCAGCTCCTCGTCCGACTTGGCGAACGCAGAGCGGCGGGCAGCATTGTGTCGCACCTACCATGTCGCCTGCCTCACTACCTTTTCCTCGGCCGTCATGACGGCCCACGACAAAGAGAGACGTCGCCACCGCCGTGACCGGCCGAGGTAGTGGAGGATGCACCCGCGTGCCTTGGCGATCACGGGCGACAGTTCCTCCTTGACGAGTTATTCGCCATTTGCGGCGAGGCGACGACATCGACCCATCGATTCGGGCATACTTGTTGTGCGGTGGTGGCTACGTCGGCTCCTCCTTCACGCGACACCCGATTTGGATGCCACGGTTGCGTGCCGGTGACGTTGGCTCCTGCTTGACGTGGTTGTTGGGGAACATAGTAATTTCAAAAATTTCCAACGCACATGCAACATCATGGTGATGCATAGCAACAAGAGGGGGGATTATTGTCTACGTACCCTCGTAGACTGTAAGTGGAACCATTATGACAACGCGGTTAATGTAGTCGTACATCTTCACGATCGACCGATCCTAGTACCGAACGTATGGCACCTCTGCGATCTGCACACGTTCAGCTCGGTGACATCCCGTGAACTCATGATCCAGTAGAGCTTCGAGGGAGAGTTTCATCAGCATGACGGTGATGATGATGCTACCGGAACAAGGCTTCGCCTAAGCACCGCTACGATATAACCGAGGTGGATTATGGTGGAGGGGGGCACCGCACACGGTTAAAAGATCAATGATCAACTTGTGTGTCTATGGTGTGCCCCCTGGCCACGTATATAAAGGAGGGAGGAGGAGGCCGGCCCTAGAGGGGGCGCGCCAAGTGTGGGGAGTCCTACTAGGACTCCCGAGTCTTAGTAGGATTCCCCTTTTCCTTTTCGGAGTAGGAGAGAAGAAAGAAGGAAAGAGAGAGGGAGTAGGAAAGGGCAACGGGGGGGGGGGGGTGCCGGTGTCAAAACTGGCCGATCTCGGGTAGGGGGTCCGAACTGTGCGTCTAAGGTCGATGATAACAGGAGACAAGGGACACGATGTTTATCCAGGTTCGGGCCCTCTCCATGGAGGTAATACACTACGTCCTGCTTGATTGATATTGATGAATAGGAGTATTACAAGAGTTGATCTACCTCGAGATCGTAATGGCTAAACCCTAGAGGTCTAGCTTGTATGGCTATGATAATGAATCTCTCTCCGGACTAAGTCCGCCGGTTTATATAGACACCTCTAGGGTTACACAAGGTCGGTTACAAGGAAGGGAATCTACATATCCGGTCACCAAGCTTGCCTTCCATGCCAAGGAGAGTCCCATCCGGACACGGGTACAGTCTTCGGTCTTCACATCTTTACAGCCCATCAGTCCGGCCCATTGCTAAGAGGCCGGACGCCCAAGGACCACATAGTCCAGGACTCCCTCAGTAGCCCCTGAACCTGGCTTCAATGACAAGATATCCGGTGCATAGTTCTATCTTCGGCATTGCAAGGTGGGTTCCTCCTTCCGAACTCCAAAATAGTCTTTGGACGAATTGATCGTGTCTGGAGCTGTAACAAACCACACACAATCGTAGAGAGAATATAATATTTTACGAATCCAATCTGCTAATAATTTTTTACAATATGACATCACGTCTGCCAGGTCACTATATCGAACCGTTTTGTCCGCCATCCCATGTTTCGACATGCGGTTTCCATTGGTACGTGTTGTCAAAGCAGAGATCGTGTCCCCTTATTACGGGATTCTCATCACTACGGTCGTGGGTAACCCAACCGTGCCGTTTACACAACCCTTGGGAATAGGCAAGTTTTAAGGCGAGCAAGGAGGCGTTTGATATTTGCGGCCTTTATAAGGGGATAAGGATTTGTTCTCACTCACCCCTGCCTTCTCCTTCCTCTGCCCGTCCACTCTAGAACTCCAGTGCCCAAGCCCTAGCTTCCCTCACCGGAGAGAACACTCCAACCATGTCCGGATCTGGAGCAGGTGGCAAGTGGATGGCTTCTTCTGTTAAGAAGAAAGACATCAAGGAGCTTTGAGACGCCGGATACCTGGCCAAGGAGATCGTTCACCATCTCCCGGCTGAAGGACAGATCGTCCCTACCCCAGAGCCCCATGAGAGGGTTGTGTTTCTCGCACATTTCGTCTGTGGGCTGGGATTCCCTCTCCACCCGTTTGTCCACGGACTGATGTTTTACTACGGGCTAGATTTCCATGATCTAGCCCCCAACTTTATCCTCAACATCTCGGCATTTATAGTCGTTTGCGAGGCCTTCCTTCGTATCCCGCCTCCCTTTGGCCTATGGCTAATGACTTTCAATGTAAAGCCAAAGGTGGTGAGAGGCCAATAGGTAGAGTGCGGAGGAGCCATGGTGGGCAAGATGCCCAACATTACATGGCCCAAAGGCTCCTTTGTGGAAACGATGAAGGGGTGGCAGTCGGGGTGGTTCTACATCACCGAGCCGCGCAACACCAACTAGGTGGCGGCCCCAGAATTTCGACCCGGAGCTCCGCTGCGGCTCACCTCCTAGCAAGAGAAGGGCCTCACCCGGGGCTCTTCGAGCGAGCTAACTGGGCTCCAGATGTGCATTCAAAACATGATAAACAAGAGGATCAAACTCATCAACGTGATCCAGGTTATGCTCATTCGCCGGATCCTTCCGTGCCAATGCCGAACTTGCTATTTGTGGGAGTTTGATCCAGCCAAGCACCAGACGCTACTAGAGCTCTTCGGCACAACGCACGAAGATATCTGGAAAGTGCTCTTCAAGGCCGGCGAGACACCACTGCCCATGATGGAGGATCGTGGGCTCAGCTTAAAGCGCCAGGCAAATTCGGTAAGTTCTTTCATGTATTCAAGGTATAGCCTTTCCTGGCATATTTTGGGAAGGAGTCTAAGCCTTCCTATCAATTTTCAGGCCTAGATCGACATAGCGGGGCGGATTAATTGTCCAGCTCCACTTCCCGAAGATGAGGAAACCCCACTCCTAACGAAGGTGCTATTTCCGGCACCTTATGATGTGCTGGAGAAGAAGTCCAAGAAGACGGCCAAAGGGAGCAGGAGTGACCTTCACCGAAAGGGTGCTTCGGACATGTCGTCCGAAGATGAGACTGACTCTTTGGGCGCCGAAGACGACGGCGAGGAGGAAGAAGAAGGCGGCTTCCCCCAGAAGGGGGAAAGAAGAAAAGAGAGGCCTCCAAGAATCTGGAGGCGAAGGCGCCCAAGAGGGGGAAGGGCTTCCTTGCGGATAACTCCGCATGGGATGTCGAAAGCAGTCCGGAGCGAATGCCCCGGACCAAACCTCATGCTGCCTCGTAAGTACCAAAACCCTACGCACCTCCCAATACCTGGCCTTTGCAGTTTGTAATATTAATATGTTTAACCTATGCCATTACAGTCTGGCCCACGACGGCTCCTCGCGATCCTCGACAGAGGGTTCGCTAGACTCAAAGGAGATGGCTAGCATGTCTCCGCCGCCCGCTCATTCTGCCTCAACCAAGGGTGATGATGAGGTGCCGTCCCAAAGGACCTTCCCAGACCAGGGGGAGATTCCATAAATCATTAAGGTGGCGCCCTAGGATGACTCCTTGGCTGCCGGACACATGGGGGGAAAAGCCCCCATGGGGACTGGCAATGGGGCCAAGTTCCCTTTGGCCCTCAGCCAGATACCATTCCGGAGACCTGCACGGCTCCGGAGTCCAGCGAACTACCTTCCCCAAAAGGAGGAGGTGTGCCTGTTCCACCGGTGACGTTTGTCCAACCAGAGGCACCGGATAATCTGCTGGAAGCACTGCGAGGCGCCTCCATTGTGGATGAGCACCGTGTCCTTATGGGTACGGTGATCGAAAAGCTTCAGTCTGCCAAAAGCGGATTGGCCGAGGCCTGCACTAGCCTTTTAACAGGCTTTGAGGTAACAATTGTAGAAAAAATATCACAATGTGGACAGTAGCCCCTGATGCTCTGTTCGGTGTCCGGAAAGGAAAAGCCGAACAAGGGATCAAAATAATTTTTGCAGGAGTCTAACATAATATGTATATGTGAATAAGCAGGCGTCGATGCTGGCTGCTGCTTCTCACACTGCGGAGGTCACCATACTGAAGGATAGCCTGGAGCGGGCCGAGAAAGAGCTCGGCCTCGTGAAGAAGCACCTGGATGACAACAAAGGTATGCAGTAACCTGCGTGTATATTTAGGAAAGATGAGTGGTTCGTGCTGACTAAAGTTTCATGAACTTTATTAGGTGGCGGCCCTCAAGAAGGCGTTAGAGAAGGCCGAGGACAAAGCGGCCAAGGAACACGCCGCACGCGAGAAGCACAAGGCCCGAGTCAGTGAGGTTCAGCAAGAGCTCCAGGACGTCGTCAAGAAGTGCGAGTCCTTGGAGCGTTATTCCAAGACGCAAGTGTCCGACCTTGCGAAGGCCCACCAGAGCGCGTAAGAGGCTCGATCCGAAGCCTAGAGCGCCCTTCAGGAAATCCAGGTGGCTCGGAAGATCGTGGCGGGTAAGGCTTTCATTATGCAAAGCAAGTCTATGGAGGAAGCGTTCCTTTTACTTACCCAAATTTGGAGCTCTCCATGGGCGTTTACGGATTTGCCGCGCAGCGTATCAGACACTGCCAAGTTCTATCGAGCCAAGGAAGGGAGTTCTACGGAGAAGCTTTTCTGGTCTCAATATCTTGTGCCCGAACATCCGGTGTCCTTCAGCGACCAGCTAAAACAGTTGGTCGAGCTGCACAAGGTGGCCAAGCTAGCCATGAAGGAGTTGATAGTCCGACTATAGCCTGCTGCGCCGATACCTAGCAGCTACTTCGGACTTGTGAAGCGGCTTGTTGATGCCTGCCCCCGGCTTGAGGTTATAAAGCGGTCAGTCTGTATCGAAGGTGCATGGATGGCCTTTTCCCGCGTCAAAACGCACTGGGTGAAGATGGATGCCAAGAAGCTAATGACCAAGGGGCCACCTGAGGGCAAGGAGCACCGCTGACCCGAGTTGTATTTTGATGGTGTCCTGGAGGGATCCCACATTGTTCCGGATCACTGTGTGAAAGACACTATCTTTGAATGAATGTATGCGATCTCCCTCTGCCTTGTATGATAAAAACAAAGTGTTTATGCAATATAATGCTTGTTATGTTTTTAAATTTTTACTTCCTGTGCGGCCGTGTTGTATGAAATCTGAGGGTTAATAGTCGTCGGCTTCTGCCCCCACGTAGGTAGTATGGGGGTGTTCGAGATGGAATCTAAACAATCTTGATCCAATTAGATGGTCCTTGAAGGAGTTGTTTAGTGCAACGAACCAGGCAACCGGACTATGCGGCTATAACGCCCTCACTTAGCCATAGGAGTGCGACAATAAAAACATGGGCGCAACCCCTAGTATCCGAACTAGAGTGCTATAAGCGTCTGATCGGGAAGTACCAATCCTTCACGTAATGCGGAAGAAATCTCCAACGATTTGCAACCTCCGAACAGCTGACCGGCTCTCGTCGCATCATGGCAGTCAGTTTTCAGCTTTCTCTACTGAGGTGCTCCTTTGGATAAACCAAGGCACAATCGCAGTAGTTCTCCCTTTACTACCTTACCGATATAATGGAACGTAAGGGAGCAAGCACAGGATCCGGGCAACCCAACTATTGACCAAAGACATGATTCGGAGCCAATGCATATAATGCTAAATTCGGGGTGCCGAACTATACTTATAAAAAGTGTTCAGACTTTTGTTGCCGTAATGTGGGGTGCTATGAAGCCCCTGGCAAGCATCGAGCGTACCAAAGTGTACAGGTGCTACCTGATAGGATTATCCACAGGGGAGCTGAAAAAAAAAAGAAAAGGTACGAAGGTAAAAAGCTGGAGTCCTAGAGCTCCAGCCACAAACTGTTCTCATTGTAATTTAATTAGTACATCAAAGCGCATTGATACAGGTAGTGCGATAAGCAACAAGCTATTTGACATGCCAAAACCAAGGGAGAGCTGCATGTGGGTCCTGAAAAACAGGTAAAGTTATCGTTAACGGAATCACCTAAAAAGTCCCCCATATGTCTATGTTTCTCGCCGTCTTGGTGTCTTTATCCTTCAAGAGGACCGATGACCAGGCCATCAGATGGTTCCTGTGGGATTGAGACCTGAAAAGGAAACAAGTAAAAGTGAAAGTATGTGTGTATCTGATGTCGGTTGAGCCGTACTACAGACCACAAGCTAGCTATGCCTCCGCCGATGCCCATGGGATTTTGAGTGCATAGTTATGTACGTGCAGCACGAATGCCAGCACTTGATCGGAACTGCAATGGAGGCCAGATTGCTAATCGAGCTCCTGACGAGCCGAGCTCTCCTGCTGTAGAGTAGTCCAGACCCTCTTAACGGTGTCCATGGGCTCGGCAGCCGAATTAAGGTTCTGCTTGAGAAGGCCGCTCCGTACTTCTGCTGCTAAGGCAGCTGTGTGCTCTTCTGTACAGAGGGAGTGTTCCGTATTTCCATTGACTGTTATGACGCCGCGTGGACCGTGCATCTTGATCTTGACATAAGCATAGTGTGGTACTGCGTTGAATCGAGCGAACGCGGTTCGTTCGAGCAGTGCGTGATAGACGCTACAGAAGGGGACAATATCAAAGATTAACTCCTCGCTTCGGAAGTTTTCCGGAGATCTAAAGACAACCTCTAGTGTGATTGAGCCCGTACAGCGGGCCTCTACACCTGGTATGACTCCTTTGAAGGTGGTCCTGGTGGGCTTGATCCGAGATGGGTTAATGCCCATTTTTCGCGTTGTATCCTGATAGAGCAGATTGAGGCTGCTACCTCTGTCCATAAGGATGCGAGTCAGGTGGAACCCATCAATAATTTGGTCTAGGACTAGTGCGGCTGAGCCACCGTGATGGATACTGGTTGGATGATCCCGGCGATCAAAAGTGATCGGGCATGACGACCATGGATTGAATTTCGGGGCGACTGGCTCTATCGCGTAGATGTCCCTGAGTGCACGCTTGCGCTCCCTCTTGGGGATGTGGGTAGCGTATATCATGTTCACCGTTTTGACCTGAGGAGGAAACTACTTCTGTCCCCCTGTGTTCGGTTGCTGGGGCTCTTCATCATTGTCCTCGCTTTGCGATCCCTTTTCCCAGTTTTCGGCGTGTAATTTGTCGGCCTGTTTAAAAACCCAACAATCTCTATTTGTATGATTGGGTGGTTTGTCTGGGGTGCCATGAATCTGGCACGGACAATCAAGTATGCAGTCCAAGCTGGATGGGCCTGAATTGTTCTTTTGGAACGGCTTCTTCCGCTGACCGGACTTAGAGCCCCTGAATCCGGCATTGACTGTCGTGTCCTTGGTGTTATCACTGTTGTTTCGACGCTTGTAGATGTTGCGTCGAGACTTGTCTTTGCTAGTTTTAGCTTCAAGGGTGCTGGCATCGCTTGCATTGCTTTTGCTACAGGCCAACCAACTGTCCTCGCCCGCATAAAAGTGGGTCATGAGTGCCGTGAGGGCTGCCATGGATTTTGGCTTTTCGTGGCCAAGTTGGCGAGCGAGCCATTCATTGCGGATGCTGTGTTTGAAGGCTGCTAGGGCTTCGACATCCGGACAATCGACGATTTGGTTCTTTTTAGTTAAGAACCTAGTCCAGAATTTCCTGGCGGACTCTCCGGGCTATTGAACTATATGGCTTAAGTCATCAGCGTCCAGAGGTCGAACATATGTACCTTCAAAGTTATCGAGGAAGGCCTCTTCCAAGTCCTCCCAGCTGCCAATAGAATTTGCAGGCAGACTGTTGAGCCAGTGCCGAGCTGGCCCCTTGAGTTTTAAAGGGAGGTATTTGATGGCATGGAGGTCATCGCCGCGGGCCATATGAATGTGGAGAATGAAGTCTTCGATCCACACCGCGAGGTCTGTGGTTCCATCGAATGATTCTATATTTACGGGTTTGAACCCTTCTGGGAATTCATGATCCAAGACCTCATCGGTGAAGCAATGAGGGTGTGCGGCGCGTCTATATCGGGCCATATCGCGATGTAGCTCTGATGGAGTCTGGCTGTGGTTTTCAGCCCGCGCATGACTAAGTTTGTCATGTCCGAATAGGTGGCCATCTCGCGTGTCGAGGCGCGTCCTCGCGATCCGTAGATTGATCTATTATGTCCTACTTTATTGTTTAGGTTTTGCTGGAGGTCATATGTATGACCGTGGGCTAATTTACCTCTACCTGTGCGCAGAGGCGGGGCTGGCTGGTGTTCGGCGTGAGTTGCCGTTTTGTCTCGACCACGTGGTGATCGGTCAGCCGCATTGTACGATGGAGGTATGTAGTTTGGCGCCTCCTCGTCAAACTGAGGTAGCAATTTGCGCTTTGGGTAGCTTTTGGTTGGGCACTTAAGGCCATACTCTTCGGCTGCTAGGACATCCGTCCATTTATCATTGAGCAGATCTTGGTCAGCTTGAAGTTGTTGAAGCTTCTTTTTCAGGCTCCTTGCCGTGGCAATTAGCTGGCGCTTGAAGCGCTCCTGCTCCAGAGGTTCCTCAGGCACGATGAAATCATCGGTGCCGAGGCTCACCTCATCCTTGGAGAGCGGAAGATAACCTCCGTCCTCTGAGTCTTTGTGCGTGGCTTTCTTGCCACGGCTAGCCTGCCCATCTTCCCGTTCATCTTGTTCATTAGCTATTTCAACGGGGTCTTCATTGTCTTCGGCACCATCTGGAGTATTATCTTCTCCTGTGCCGGTATTGTTGTCTTTACTGCGACGTGACTTAGAGCGGCGCCGCTGACTCCGACGCTTGGATTGTATTTCGAAAGGTTTATCTGAAGGAAATATGCCCTAGAGGCAATAATAAAGTTATTATTTATTTCCTTATATCATGATAAATGTTTATTATTCATGCTAGAATTGTATTAACCAGAAACATAATACATGTGTGAATACATAGACAAACATAGTGTCACTAGTATGCCTCTACTTGACTAGCTCGCTGATCGAAGATGGTTAAGTTTCCTAACCATAGACATGAGTTGTCATTTGATTTACGGGATCACATCATTAGGAGAATGATGTGATTGACTTGACCCATTTCGTTAGCTTAGCACTTGATCGTTTAGTTTGTTGCTATTGCTTTCTTCATGACTTATACATGTTCCTATGACTATGAGATTATGCAACTCCCGTTTATCGGAGGAACACTTTGTGTGCTACCAACCATCACAACGTAACTGGGTGATTATAAAGGTGCTCTACAGGTGTCTCCGAAGGTACTTGTTGGGTTGGCGTATTTCGAGATTAGGATTTGTCACTCTGATTGTCAGAGAGGTATCTCTGGGCCCTCTCGGTAATGCACATCACATAAGCCTTGCAAGCATTGCAACTAATAAGTTAGCTGCGGGATGATGTATTACAGAATGAGTAAAGAGACTTGCCGGTAACGAGATTGAACTAGGTATTGAGATACCAATGATCAAATCTCGGGCAAGTAACATACTGATGACAAAGGGAACAACGTATGTTGTTATGCGGTCTGACCGATAAAAGATCTTCGTAGAATATGTAGGAGCCAATATGAGCATCCAGGTTCCGCTATTTGTTATTGACCAAAGACGTGTCTCGGTCATGTCTACATTGTTCTCGAACCCGTAGGGTCCGCACGCTTAACGTTACGATGACAGTTTCATTATGAGTTTATATATTTTGATGTACCGAAGGTTGTTCGGAGTCCCGGATATGATCATGGACATGACGAGGAGTCTCGAAATGGTCGATACATAAAGATCGATATATTGGACGGCTATGTTCGGACACCAGAAGTGTTTCGGGTGATTTTGGAGAAAACCGGAGTGCTGGAAGGGTTACCGGAACCCCCCGGGGAAGTATTGGGCCTTAGTGGGCCTGAGGGGAGAGAGAGGGCAGCAGCCCAGGAGGTGGCGCGCCCCCTCCCATGGGGAGTCCGAATTGGACTAGGGGAGGGGGGCGCGGCCCCTCTTTCCCTCTCCCTCTCCCTCTCTTTCCTTCCCCCTTCCCTCTTCCTAGTTGGACTAGGAAAGGGGAGTCCTACTCCTACTAGGAGGAGGACTCCCCCCTCCTTGGCGCACCTCAAGGGCCGGCCGTCCTCCCCCCCTTGCTCCTTTATATACAGGGGCAGGGGGCACCTCTAGACACACAAGTTGATCTTCGTGATCGTTCTCTTAGCCGTGTGCGGTGCCCCCCTCTACCATAATCCTCGATAATATTGTAGCGGTGCTTAGGCGAAGCCCTGCGATGGTAGAACATCAAGATCGTCACCACACCGTCGTGCTGATGGAACTCTTCCCCGACACTTTGCTGGATCGGAGTCCGGGGATCGTCATCGAGCTGAACGTGTGCTAGAACTCGGAGGTGCTGTAGTTTCGGTGCTTGATCGGTCGGTCCGTGAAGACATACGACTACATCAACCGCGTTGTGCTAACGCTTCCGCTTCCAGTCTACAAGGGTACGTAGACAACACTCTCCCCTCTTGTTGCTATGCATCACCATGATCTTGCGTGTGCGTAGGAATTTTTTTGAAATTACTACGTTCCCCAACATTATCCTCGGCTGGATCTTCCTTGTCATTGCCACTGTTCTCCTTTGGTGCATCCACCATGTATACATCATACGAGGAAGTGGACGTCTAGCGTCCGATGAACGGCGGGTTCTGGGCCTCTTCTTCTCCGGCATCATCGTCCATACCGTCGATGTCCTCGGAGTCGTAATCAAGTGTGTCGGTCAAATCCTCGACCGTGGCGATGAAGTGGGTGGCGGGTGGGAAGCAAAATTCTCCACCGCCAGACCCTAGTTCGAACCGAATATAGTTCGGCTGTGAGTCCTTTGCCAAGGACAACTTCTTTAACGAGTTTAGCACATCACCCAAAGGCGAGTGCTGTAATACGTCTCGGGCACTGAACTTGAAGATCGATAAACATTCAAGTTCGGCGTCCGCAGGCTCACGAGGTTTGGAACTTACGGGCGGAGACGAGTCTAGAGTTCCGATGAAAAAGATGTCATGAGAGGTTAAGTCTATGTGCGGCTCCAACGTAGTATTGTTTGTTGCACTTTGCCTTGCCATTCCATGCCTCATTAAATTGGACATGCACTTTGCCTTGCCATTCCATGCCTCATTAAACTGGACATGCATCATACTTGATTGTGCATCATGCCATGATTATGTTTGGTTGTTTACCATGTTGTTTGCTTCTTTCCGGATTGCTTTTCTCATTAGCTTCGGTTTCGTTTCAGAGTTGTGAGGATTCGTTCAGCTACATCCGTTTCTCTTCTTCATGGACTCGTTCTTCTTCCTTGCGGGATCTCAGGCAAGATGACCATTACCGTCGATATCACTTCTATCTTTGCTTGCTAGTTGTTCACTCTATCGCTACGTCGCGCTACCTACCACTTGTTTATCATGCCTCCCATATTGCCATGTCAAGCCTCTAACCCACCTTCCTAGCAAACCATTGTTTGGCTATGTTACCGCTTTTGCTCAGCCCCTCTTATAGTGTTGTTAGTTGCAGGTGAAGTTGAAGATTGTTCCATCTTGGAACATGGATATGTTGGGATATCACAATATCTATTATTTTAATTAATGCATCTATATACTTGGTAAAGGGTGGAAGGCTCGGCCTTATGCCTGGTGTTTTGTTCCACTCTTGTCGCCCTAGTTTTCGTCATACCGGTGTTATGTTCCTTGATTTTGCGTTCCTAACGCGGTTGGGGTTATGGGACCCCCTTGACAGTTTGCATTGAATAAAACTCCTCCAGCAAGGCCCAACCATGGTTTAAACATTTGCCTCACTACCACCTATTACTTTTCCCTTGGGAGTCGCGCTCCCGAGGGTCATCTTTATTTTAACCCCCCGGGGCCAGTGCTTCTCTAAGTGTTGGTCCGAATTGGGCAACCTGCGGGGCCACCTCGGGGAAACTCGAGGGCTAGTTTTCCTTGTAGCTTGACCTATCTGGTGTGCCTGAGAACGAGATATGTGCAGCTCCTATCGGGATTTGTCGGCACAGTCGAGTGGCTTTGCTGGTCTTGTTTTACCATTGTCGAAATGTCTTGTAACCGGGATTCTGAGTCTGATCGGGTTGTTCCGGGAGAAGGGATAGCCTTTGTTGACCTGAGAGCTTGTGATGGGCTAAGTTGGGACACCCCTGCAGAGTATAAACTTTCGAGAGTCGTGCCCGCGGTTATGTGGCAGATGGGAATTTGTTAATATCCGGTTGTAGAGAACTTGACACTTAACTTAATTAAAATGAATCAACCACGTGTGTAGCCGTGATGGTCTCTTTTCGGCGGAGTCCGGGAAGTGAACACGGTCTTGTGTTATGCTTGAACATAAGTAGTTTTAGGATCACTTCTTGATCACTTGTAGCTTCACGACCATTGTGTAGCTTCTCATCTTACTCTTACTTGCGTTTGTTAGCCACCGTATTTCCTTAGCGCTTGCTGTAGCTCCACCTCATTACCACATCCTACCCATAAGCTTAAATAGTCTTGATCTCGCGGGTGTGAGATTGCTGAGTCCTCGTGACTCATGGATACTTCCAAACAGTTGCAGGTGCTGATGATACCAGTGCAGGTGGCACAACCGAGCTCAAGTGGGAGCTCGATGAAGATCTTGGTCGATGTTATGTGTCTTTTTCGGATGATCAGTAGTGGTGCCCAGTTGGGACGATCGGGGATCTAGCTTTTGGGGATGTCTTCTTTTATTTTGGTTCCATGGTCGGACCTTGATTATACTCTGGATGATGTATGTTTAACTTGTTATTTGTGTGAAATGGCGATTGTAAGCCAACTCTTTATCCCTCTCTTATTCAGTACATTGGATTGTCTGAAGATTACCCCTCTTGCGACAAAACCACCATGCGGTTATGCCTCTAAGTCGTGCTTCGACACGTGGGAGATATAGCCGCATCGTGGGTGTGACAAGTTGGTAATCAGAGCCATCCCCGACTTAGGAGCCCCCTGCTTGATCGAATCACTGACGTTGTTGAGTCTAGAACAAAATGTTTTGAGTCTTAGGATTATATATATTGGAGAGTAGGATTCTTTTTACTCCTCACTCCCTTCGTCGCTCTGGTGAGGTCTCCTGACATAGATGTTTTGCCTTTCCTCTCCTAAAATTTCACTAAAAAAATTAGGATCACGCGGGTATCTTGGGATTTTTCTAATATTCTTGTGACGAGAACATTGTTCTTGGTGCCTCCTAACATTTAGGGGTTGAGGCAATGTCCCGGGGAGTTGAGCTCCGAGGTGTTGTTGTCACAATTTTATCATTGCAGTTTTGGAATACCTGAGTTCGCCGACATCGAAAATCTCTTTTATGCAGTTGTTGGTGAGATAACCTCGATGCCACCCAGTACTGGGGCAGGAGTTCGGGAGTATTTCCATAACTCGTATAACGGATGCTTTTCAAAGGTTGAGGTACATGATTTCCATAGTTTTCTTGGTTATGTGTTGACGGATGGATATAGCTGGATGTAGGGATTGTTTAGTTTGGGTGAGATATATTGCTTCCCCTGTATCCCCAACACCAGATTGCATAACCAGAAAGTTTCGGGAGTTTATAGGTGGGAATTCAAGTAGCTCCTAGGATATCTTTCCGACAGATGCATGATATGAGATTGAGGTTCGACGTCTAGTGGTCCGCCTATCCACAGTTGGTTTTACAGTGGTATCGTTGTGTCTTAAAGAGTCCTCGGCTATGCTGACTCGGGGACACTTCGTATGTCATGTGCACTGCCTTGTACATGATGGTGTTGTACGATCGAGCCCGTGTGGGCCCGAACACGAAAATTTCGGACGAAATCTCTATCATATGTTTGTTCCGGCTTTTTCTGCAAGCCAATCCTTTGTTTTGTTTTCAGTTGTGGTATCCGAGTTGCTTCGATGTCAAGTGTTGATTCCATACCTTTCCTAAGCGGTGTTCTCATATTCCTATGTGAATACTAACCCTTCTTATTTATCGAGATTGTCATCTCAATTCTATTTCCAACCGGTGCGCTTCTCTTCAACATGGTCCTAGCATTCTCCCCATTCGCAAGATCGCCCCTCAGTTTTCCCAACATTGTTCGTTTCATCCGTCCCCAAGTTGCCTTTGTTTTCCTGCCCTCCCACCCTTTTTATTCATGGAGCCAGAGTTATTAATAAAGTATCCTTTTATTGATGGGAAGTCTCTTCTTTCTTTTCCGTCAATGTTCTTATCCGGTGATTCTCAGGAAGATACTAACGGAGCTTCAAGTTTATTATTCTTCGTTCTTTT
This sequence comes from Triticum dicoccoides, assembly GCF_002162155.2. Lineage (NCBI taxonomy): Eukaryota > Viridiplantae > Streptophyta > Magnoliopsida > Poales > Poaceae > Triticum > Triticum dicoccoides. Next base: position 199,320,382 of record NC_041382.1, read on the forward strand.
TCTTCTCCAGTGGATTCAATTCAAGATTTGTCGATCATATCCTTTCCTCGTTTCAAATGCTTTCTCATCCTGGTGCACCAATTAATCATTCACCTCTCGCTATTCTTTTGTTCCGTAATGTTGAAGATATCTTAGAAGATTCGCATTTCCATTCTTAATCCGTTCAAGCTATTTCGAGGATGTTATCTAATTCAAGTCATTTAATTCAACCGGCGCAATATCTCTTTTAAAATCGTTCAACGATGTATCTTTGAGTGGGCCTTAACCCATAGGTCTTTTCCCAGAATCTTACCTGACTCTTCTAATTTTCCCGGAGCTATTCCCAAATTCATTTCAAAGTTTGACGTAAGTATGAGTTGTCATTAGTCAAATGTCTTTCTCCAAGATCTTTCAAATTCTTTTCATCATTGGTTCAACCTTTCTAATTTTGTTTCCAGAGTGCCTCAACAATTCATGGGGGTGTTTCTCGTCATCATTCTCAGACTTTGAAGACCGAAGAAGAGTTCCTCTTAAATCCTTACCCGTTCTCCCAAAGATTCATGGTTCTAGCTTTATGCCATCCTCTCATAATTGTTTTTGATTGTGGGATTTATTTTCATACCCATCCGGAGCAATTCAGGTGTCTTTTCAGTTTGATTCTCCGGAGCCCATCATCGCATAATTATTCATTCCAGCTTTCATCTCTCGTTCTCCAAATCTTACTGGTGCATCATTCAAATATCCTCTAATCAGTTCATGATCTGTTCGTTCTCTTGTAACTATATTCCCTCAAGTATCAACGTCGTTTTCTAATTCTTCCCGGTGAATTATGTCTTTGCTACATTCATTTTCAGTTCTTACGGTGGTTCGTTCAAGATTTCTCCTCCTTCGTCATCGTATCAATTCATTCGTTGTTTACAAATCCCCCGGAGGATCCATCAAGACCTTCTCAAGTTTATGCTACATCTCTCTTAATCCTTTCTATGAGAATAAGTGGTATGCCAAATCTATTGCTTGTCATCAATTTAAATTGGTGAAGTATATGCATAACGTAATTCTTACTATTGTTTCATCCAAGTGATATAGTTTCTTCTTTCCAGACTGTTCATCATGTCACATTTTGCGGTTCAAGATGCTTCATCTTTTCTTTTCTGGAGTTCCAAGTTTTTCCGCTTTATCTCGTCGCGAAGCTCCATATAAATCATTGCAAGGCTTCATTTTATTATTTTCAAGCTTCCTTTCTTTGCGACCATCTTTTTATCTTACCGGAGTTCTTCATGGAGGCTCTACATGGTGGTTCATCAAGGATTCTTTTCATTCTTCAATTGTTCTTCAAGATTTCTCTCGAAGTTATGATCCGCCAAGCTATACTCAAAATTTAACAGGGTGCTCAACACATGTTTTATTTTGAGGAGTTCAAGCATTCTTCATTTTACATTCAAGTGCAATTCTTTCTACCTTATCTTTTGAGGTGGTGTTATGTCATTCTTGACAATTTATTTTTGTGTTTCATGATTCACAAGTTGTTAAGAATGAGATATTTTAAACCCATCATTTTCTCTTTGTTTAGGAGGTCCTTTGGAACCCATCAATCTCTTCATTGGAGTTATCTTGGGTCATATTTCACCTAAAGCCGTCCCTAAGGAATGTTGCTATTGAGGTGCTTATCAATGATCCTAGTTATCTCTCTATCATCTTGGTGGAAGAAGTTTTTTCATCTCGTTGGTGTTATCAATGATATTATTTGTTTCCGTAGTGGTAGAATTTCGCCTCAATTTTGAGAAGTTTTCCATAAGCCCACTATAAGCTTATTCATTTCATTGTTGGGTTTCCAACAACTCCGTTATAACCTTCTTGGAAGGGTGCTTTCCAAACTCATTTGTGGTAGAAGTTGGCATTTTCTTCTCCATTCTATTATTGCAATGATATATCTTCTATTCTTCCTTCCGGAGGCATTGTGATGTTGCTCTCTTCACTCATCATCTCGGATTGTGAGGACCACGTTCTTTTCATGCTTATCCATTTAACCGGAGTGTCGTGTCCTCCATTCAAGTTCTCTCATCTTATCAAGTTTGCCTCCCTTCTTAATCAGAGTGCTGTCTGAGATCTTTCTTACCCCTCGTGTCATTCTTTCAATAGTTCCGGGGGCAGTGTGTTGTTGATTTCATCAAGTATCCTCTCATCTTGTCAAGTTCATGTTCAATTCCTTCCATTTACAGTCGGAGTTCTGTAAAATTATATCATTCTTATTCCTCCTCTATCTTGTTTTAACCGGAGTGTTGTGTCTATCATTCCTCTTCTAACCGGAGTATCATCCAAGTGCTTTCATTTTGCCAAGTTCATATTCTATGCCTTCCATTGCCAATCGGAGTGTTGTCATAATTGATCTTTATCGTTCCCTGAACATGTCGTTTCAACCGGAGTGCTTGCATGTACTTCTTGTCCATTGTAACCCTTCTTATGTCTTTCAACCTACAAGGTTCTCGTAATGTTCCTTGTTCCTATTTTCTAACGGAGTGTTTTCAACTTTGTTCGTCTTTGTTGTATTCTTTCTTTCAATTTGTTTAACCTCTCAAGGTTCATTGGTTTCACTCGTTTGTACAAGAAGCAACTTAGTTTACCTCTCCTCTTCCTTTTCTGTGTCTCTCCGGTGCCATCCTAGATCTCGGGACGAGATCCTCTTGTAGTGGTGGAGTGTTGTGATGCCCCGAGACCGATGCGCCAGGTGTCTTCCAGTTATTCGTTGTTGTTGCCTTGTCATTCGCTTGCGTGTTGCATCTTGCCATGTCATCATGTACATTGCATCATCATGTTTTCAAAACTTGCATCCGTTCGGTTTCCCCCAGTTCTCTCCATTGTCTGTTCTGAGCCTTGGCACACTCGCACGCGCCCGCGGCACGTCCGAAATAGTATTTTACAACTGGCTGGAAAATGTTCTCGGAATGGGTTGAAAGTTGGCGTGCGGTCTTATTATAGTGTAGATAGACCGCCTATCAAGTTTCGTCGCATTCAGAGCTCGTTTGATAGCCCAACCATTAAACATATAGCGGCAGTATAGTCGGTCTATCGTCGGACATTTTCGGTCTCCGAAAACTGTTGCCGGGCTGTCTTCTCTTCTCTCCTCTCAGCCTGAGACCGTCCAGACAGCCCACTGAACCAGCCCACCTAGACCCAACCTAAGTCCCCCCGCGTCTGGTGTCGTCTGATCGTTATCGAAGGGTCCGAAACCCCCAAAACCATCTAACCCTATCCCCTTCCTTATATAAACCCCCCTTCCATTTTTGGCCTCCTGCAACCTCCCACCTTGTTTTCCGTGCCTCAATCATCAGCCGCCGTCGCCCTCATCGCATTTCGCACCGGCCACCTTCCTCAGCGCCACATGGCGAGTCGCCAGTGGGCGCGCCACCTCCCGCCGACGCCTCCAGCCAATTAGAGTAGGACACGTCGCCCCCTGACCTTCCCGCGCCGCCGTGGCTCAATAGGCCCAAGCGCGCCCTGCCCGAGGCTGATCTGGGCCTGAGCCAGCCCATCTGCCCCGCCGCCCGAACGCTCCGCCTCCCCGTGGCTCCCCCAAGCTCGCCCGCACCACCGCGTTGCCCTCGCCGGCCTCCTCCCACCGGAGTCGCCGCCGGCGACCACCTCCGCTCAGGTGCTCTGCACCGCCACCAGGTCGACCTCACCCCGACCCTGTCTCCTCCATCTCCGCTCTCTCCCTGCTCCCTAATCTCCCTCCTCTCTCTACTTGGGACAGCAGCGCAGCCGCCGCTTTGGATCTCCAGCGAGCCCAGCTGGCCAGATCCCGTCGCCCACGTCGCCACCGCTGGTTCCGCTAGTCGGATCTGGCCATGAGTGTCCAGATCCGCCTTGCCCCGCCTGCCTGGCCTCCTCCAGCCCTGCCGGAGCCCCCTGCTGCCGCGCTGCTGTTTCCGGAGACGGCGATGCCTCCGCCCCGCTCGCGAACCGCCCTCGACCGGCGAACCGGCGCGGTTCGTCCGGTTCACCGGCCTGGTCCGCCCGAACCTATGAACCACCCCGGACCGCCCAGGTTTTCTCAGCCTCATCACCGAGCCGGCCCAATGGGCCCTTGGTGAGCGCCCGCTTATTCCTCGCCTCGTACAATTCCTATTATGCTGCGCTCATGTTCCTGTTTAGCCCAGTTTTAGATGCGGCATGTTATGTTTTTTCTGCGCTGGCGATTTTGTCTATTTTCCAGAGAAAATCAGTTTTGCAGAAAATCCCCTGTTGTTCATGAATATCATATCTCACAAACCGTGCATCATATGTAAAAACTTCATATATGTAAAATGCTTAGAATTTTGTCTAGTTTTATAATATGCTACTTTCACCCATGTTTAAAATGGTTAAAAAGTTGTTTGATTAAATTTGCTCATATGCCATGTTAAAATGTTTTATTTCATAATTTAATAACCGTAGCTCCAAATTTAATAAACTTTATACGCATCTTGTCTAGAAAAATGCATAGATTAACATGGTGGCATTACATTGCATGTTTAACAACTCTAAAATTGTGTTTAGGGCAGAACAGTACCAACTCTAAAATTTGCATATGAGGATTTTCCGGAGTTGTTGTTTGTTATTTCCGGCCTGATTTAAACTTGCCTAGATAGAATAGTTTTATTATACTTCACCCCTTGTCATGTGTAATAACATATAATATTGTTGAGTACATAACCAAGAGAGAACTAAATGAGTCATGTGGTGTTTCGTCAATATGGAACTCGTTGCATATTGAGCTCCACTTAACTTGTAGTATTGTTTGTTGCACTTTGCCTTGCCATGCCATGCATGATTAAACCGGACATGCATCATACTTGATTGTGCATCATGCCATGATTATGTTTGGTTGTTTACCATGTTGTCTGCTTCTTTCCGGTTTGCTTCTCTTGTTAGCTTCGGTTTCATTTTGGAGTTGTGAGAATTCGTTTGGCTACATCTGTTTGTCTTCTTCACGGACTCATTCTTCTTCCTTGCGGGATCTCAGGCAAGATGACCATTACCCTCGATTCACTTCTATCTTTGCTTGCTAGTTGTTCGCTCTATCGCTATGTCACGCTACCTACAACTTGTTTGTCATGCCTCCCATATTGCCATGTCAAGCCTCTAACCCACCTTCCTAGCAAACCGTTGTTTGGCTATGTTACCTCTTTTGCTCAGCCCCTCTTATAGCGTTGTTAGTTGCAGGTGAAGTTGAAGATTGTTCCATCTTGGAACATGGATATGTTGGGATATCACAATATCTATTATTTTAATTAATGCATCTATATACTTGGTAAAGGGTGGAAGGCTCGGCCTTATGCCTGGTGTTTAGTTCCACTCTTGCCATGCTAGTTTCCGTCATACCGGTGTTATGTTCCTTGATTTTGCGTTCCTAACGCAGTTTGGGTTATGGGACCCCCTTTGACAGTTTTAACATTCGTCTCACCACCACCTATTACTTTTCCCTTGGGAGTCATTCTCTTGAGGGGCATCTTTATTTTAACCCCCCGGGCCATTGCTTCTCCAAGTGTTGGTCCAAACTGGGCAACCTGTGGGGCCACCTTGGGGAAACTCAAGGGTTGGTTTTCCTCATAGCTTGACCTATCCGGTGTGCCCTGAGAACGAGATATGTGCAGCTCCTAGTGGGATTTGTCAGCACAGTCGGGTGGCTTTGCTGGTCTTGTTTTACCATTATCGAAATGCCTTGTAACTGGGATTCTGGGTCTGATCGGGTTGTTTCGGGAGAAGGAATATCCTTAAGTGACTGTGAGAACTTGTGATGGGCTAAGTTGGGACATCCCTGCAGGGTATAAACTTTCGAGGGTCGTGCCCGCGGTTATGTGGCAGATGGGAATTTGTTAATATCCTTCATAAATTGAACCATCACCGAGGAAGTTCCATGCTCGAGAGGGAAAATCCCCAAGATTGAAGGGGAATCCTAATTTTCGTCCTAGTTTGTCATTCAGTTTTTTCCAACGATCAACAAATTGCCTCAAATGGAATGTGTTCAAATTTGACATTTTCCCGGGCTCATTTACCATATTTAGGGGATTATGTACATTTTCTAGGCATTAATGGATATAATTCAAATTCGAACAATTGGTGCATCAAAAGGTGCACAAGAATGGTCTAGAAAACCATGCCCGTGTTATTTAGCACATTCTCATGCCTTTTATAAGGAATGGGCAGATATTTCGAGGAAATGTGTGACAATAGTCAACCATAAATGCGTCGTTTACTCGGTTAACAACTATACAAAAAATGAAACACATGGTTGGAAGACATGATGCCTGGCATGGTGCCATGGTATGGCCTCACCATGCCCTGGTAAAAATTGCATAATGTTTTCCTTATGTCGTGATGCGCGCCTTTCATAAATCGAACCATCACCAAGGAAGTTTCATGGTTTCGAGGGGGAAATCACCAAGATTGAAGGGGGATCCAAATTTCCTTTGTCCTTTGTCCACGAGTTTTTTTTCTATGATGAGCATACAACCTGCAAATCACCGTGTTAAAATTTGGCACTTTTCCGGGTTCATTTGCCATATTTAGGGGATTATGTGCATTTCCTCGGCATTAATGCGCATAATTCAAGTTCAAACAATCGATGCATGAAAGGGTCCACAAGAACGGCCTAGAAAACCATGCTCGTGCCATTTAGGAAATTCTCATGCCTTTTACAAGGAAGATCACAGGATGCAAAGAAGCATGGTGAGATTAAGTCAAACCACGAGAAAATGTACGATTATAATGCTATTATGCTACTATCTCTTAGTCTTGTGCTTCATGAATAGGAATTTGAAAAGGAGGACAAGTGAAAATTAAAATTCCTACGTTTTTTCTTTCAAGGAGACACTAAAGGAACAAATCTGTGTGCTCAGTGGACAATATATATAACATGTAGAGCAAAAAAGAGATGCAACAAGTATACAACCTCTCTGGCGAAGCCATGTCGATCTCAGCATGATTGGGCTGGCTGATGAGGATGCTCTGGCTGACTTTGTTGTCGAAAGAGGGGAAGAAGATCTTAGGCGTCTGGAGATGGAGCCCGAGGTACTGCTCCGCTGTGATGGAGGGTTTCGTCATTGGAGCAGCTCTCGTGAGTTGTACGACGCCGAGGCTGAAGCAGGACAAGAGAGACAATGAACAACGTTAACCTGAGTGGAATTCTAATAGCATCTCCAATACATGACGAAAAATACGTAACCACAAAGTGCTAGATGTAAAATACATTAGCCGCTCATCTCTGAACTTAACTGTCGAAACTGAACTTAAATGTCGAAACTGAATTTTGCTGTCAAAACTGAATTTTGCTATCGAAACTGAACACACTAGCAAGGTGAGGCTACACGTTGGTCGACTGACTTTTTCATCTCTGGTCAGTCAATTTTGCAGCCGTTGGATACGAAATCAAGGGCCTGCGGTTCATCTTCAACCTCCACCCCCCTGAGCCGCTAGCCACCACCGGCCAAACAGCAGCCCCCCGCCGCCCGCGGCCGACGGTGCGCCGCCCGCCCACCCCGAAAACACTCCCCACCGCCGGTCTGCCGCCGCCCCGGCCATCCCTCTAGGCCCCCCGTGCCGAGCTTTTTCTCCGGCGATCCCCATGCCACCGCCCCGCCAACGCCCCGCCACCGCCCGTGACCACCGCGCCCATCCTGAACCATAAGATACATAGTGGGGTACCTCTCC
>NC_041382.1:199328438-199366053 GCF_002162155.2 Triticum dicoccoides
AGTCGATTCAGTCGACTGAAATGTAACTAAATTGGAGCAGCATCGCAAGCAAGAGCAAGAGCGAGAGCAGCATCGCGAGCAAGAGCAATAGAAAGAGCAGACCAGGCAGGGGACTGAGAGCAAGAGCAGAGCAGCAGCGTGAGCAAGAGCTAAAGCAGCAGCAGCTCCTACTAATGTGGACGTTGCCACCGAGGGAGCAACGCCGTGGAGGAAGTGGCCGGCGACGGTGTCGTGGATGGAGCCGCGCCGTGTCGGCTCGGGACCGAGGGCCGGCAGCACCGTGAGATCGAATCAAGAAGAAAATTTTGCGATTAGTGTTCAACCTCTTTGGTGGCGCCGATTAGGCCGCAGCTTCATCCGAGGAAATGGTGATGATGATGCTCTTCCGATGGTGCAGGTGAAGACGGCGGTGTGGGAATGGAGGTGGCGCGAAAGACGAGGGGAACATCGGGGCAGCTCCTTGGAGGTGGAGGACGAGGTGGCTAAACCGGCGGGACGATGAGATCGACGACGGATCCTCATCTGCTATGGTGAATGAGGGACGTGGAGGTGTTGCTGTGGACGACGTCGTCGCGGAAGAGGCTCCGGCTGGGTGGCGGACGAATCAGGGTGTGGGGTTTCGTCGCGGGTTTTTGCGGCCTCGATGTACGAATGGGTGGGCGGATGGGATGGCAGTGGGGAACCATGGCTTAGAGGCGCGCTTGTCCGAAATGTGGGGTACGTTACGAAAGTACCCCCACCAATTTGTGGCGGTTCTTTCGGTTCAGGGGTACCACGGGCATTTCGCGTGTCGGGATTTCACAGGAGGTGGGAGTTTTCACGCGCGTTGTAATTTCGGAATAGCAAGCCGCGGGTTGAGGTGGATGGAGTTGTCGGAGCACAACGAGACAAAGATATATCTTAAATATTTCGGGCTAACAAGGCGCGGGTTGAAATTTCCGGACAAGCCTAACGTGTACTGTACCAAATCAATGCGCACTACAAATGTCATTCAAAACTTTGAATTCATGTTATGTTCAATTAAAATGTTTCGCTACGTGTATAATGCATGCAACCTACTACTCAAATGAACATTTTAGTGCAATCCAAACGTATATACTACCGCTTCAATATGAACTAAGTTTGAATTCGTTTCTCTATTTGAATAAGATCGACAGTAATGATTGTTGTGAAGTCAAAGCATTTGAATTCGTTTCTCTGTTTTAATAAGATCTACGATCATCATTATTGTCAAGTTAAACCATCGTTTGTGTATTATCTTCACAGCACACCACATGATTAGTCTCGAGTTACATATGAACTATGTGTACTATATGAACTCGAACTAGATTTTTTGAATCCACTTTATTTTGATTTCAAATCACATTACATTTCTAGCTCTAGCTAGATCTTCATAATCTAAACCATGTCTCATATGTATAATGTGTTTATCAAATTATGTATGGTGCCCCGCCTCCTACGCCTACAAGTATTTAGATGTGAGTTGCAAACACCACACATTACCACAAATTCAAATAAAATGTGAGAATGTTTGATATAAAGTATTGTTTAGATTGTTCGATATTTAGTTGTAAGCTGCAATGCCACACATTATCACAAATTCAAATAAAATGTGAGATTGTTTGATGTATAGTATAGTTTAGATTGTTCGACATTTAGCTGTGAGTTGCAAACGCCATGCATTATCACATTATGGTATAACATGTGAACAACACGTGTATCACCGCTATATTCATGCATGCAATGTTTAAAACACTATGATCTCCTATTCAAATATATGAATCCGCTTTCATATCAAATTAGGATCTTTGTTAGTCTCTTACACCCACACAATCCTCTAACATTTGTAGCTACCACTAACTTTCTATCATGCATGCACACGCCCTCCTCGCCCTCCCCCTCCCTCGGCATTCTATCCACCAGGCACATTCATTTTTTTCTTTAGGTTGTTCTCCCAGAGTCTCCACAACTCCTTTCCGACACACACCGATCGATAAACCTCTCCAGCGATGCCTGCCTACAACATACAAACACACCTTCAATCTCCTCCTTTATGTGTCCTTGCCTCGTGTCTCTCATACGGTCAGACACACGTGTAAACTCTCGCCCCTCTTTTCATCGATCTCACGACCGCACACTCCTCCCCCTATCTAGCTAGTAGTTGGGCCTCTCGCACCACCTCCTAGCTCCATTCTCTCTGTCTATCTGTCTCGCTGGGCCTTATTTGCCTCTAACAAATGGACGTGCACCGACTGATCTCTCGCTATACATATAGCTAGCTAGGTCCTTATAACTCATTTTTACCCACACGGCAATCGATCTACCTCATTAGTTGTGTCTCTCCCTTCCTCCGACAAACAACAATTGATCTACTGATCTAGTTAGGTTTGCTTACGAAACACATGGTTCCCCTTCATCATCCATGGATGCGTCCCGACAGATCTGTCACGCACAGGCACACACAGAAACACATCCCCACTCTTATTGATAACATTGCAGTTCCACCCTCAGTTTGTCTAGAGGCCTCTCCCACCATCTTCGAGAAGCAACTCCATCACCCATCCAGCACTCTACCCCTCTCCCTCCCTCTCTCTCTCCTCTCTCTCTCTCTCTCTGTCCCATCATATTTCCCGTCCTTCAGTTATGTATTTATGTCGACCGATCTCCCTCAAGACATAGCTGGGTCTCTCCTTCTCAACACATATACGCGTCGTTCTACCTCTATAGTTAGGCCTCTGCCTACCCCTCCCCCCTCCCCCCATACACACCGATACATTGAGCGCTCTAGTCATGTCTCCCTGCAACACACAAACTTGACATGTGCCCTCTAACGTTTCAGTAGGCCAGTCGCCCTATATCTTTGACTTGTACACACACAATTTCGATGGCTCTCTTCATCGATCTCGCACCCACCCACATGATCCTCTCTTTGACTCTATCGATAGCTATGACCCCTCCCTCTCTTATCGTGGATTGCCCGACCCTCTATGTATGATATGGAGAGGCCTCCATTTCACACACATTGCATGCAAAATTTTGTTTGAGATGTCATCGACACATGTTCCCACAAATAATTCACGAAATCAACCCCCACCCCACCCCTACCCCAAAACAAAAAACACTCACGAACGCGGTTTGTATCTCTCACACACACCCACGTAGGTGGGGGACGTGCACGAAGAGAAGAGGTGCATGCACGGGGCACGTACTCCCGTCTCTTTCCCAACCACACCCGTGCGGGTACACGGTGGAGCTCATTTCTGTATGAAAAAGGCAGCCCACGTGGTAATTTGGCACGTGTACTGGTTGTCCACTTGGTGGAGGGAGGATCGTCTACCACGGGTGAACAAACAAATTGCGACTTGACGTGTTATGCTAAAAAAAAGAGGCAAACAATGTGGGGCCTACCTAAGAGGCAAGGCTCTATACACTGGAGTACCTTTGATGTGTCCCATCAACTCGCAAAACGAGGAGAATCTTGCTTAGTACGCCGTCTCCCCCATTCCTAAATATAATTGTTTGTAGAGATTTCACAATGAACCACATGCGGATGTATATAGATGCATTTTAAGTGTAGATTCATTCATTTTGTTCCGTATGTAGTGGAATCTCTACAAAGACTTATCTACTAGTAATAGCTAGCCCCCACTACTAGGAATTCTCTACCCTCTCCTTGAGCCACCTCATCAAAATTGATGTAGCCGTTAGATGAAGTAAATCAGTCCATAATAGCCATCTGATCTAGACGTTGAGAGGCTCCGCACTAAGCCACGTGCAAGCATGCAGAAATACCGTGGCACATGCATGTGAGTGGGTTTTAAATCACATCAACATGTCTGCATGCAAGCATGCACCGGTAGCATGCATGTAAGTGAGCTATTAAGTCCCATTAACATGTCAAAAAGAAAAATATAATCCCATTATGCAGTAGGAGTTGGATGATCTTTTTTCCTTACGTGGGATGATCTAAATGATGATGGGAGTTTATTTATTTTGGCTACCACATTTGTCATGCAGTTATAGAGTTTTTTTAGTTCTATGAAATTGATAGTTTTGTGCAGAGAGATATACCGTTGTTCCGCGGCAACGCGCGGGGACTCATCTAGTAATATTTGGGAACGGAGGGAGTACTATGTAAAGAGTTAGGCGTCGCACGGTGATAGTGTGAGGTGGGCCATGTAATCACTGAGCCAGCGTGTTTTCACTGCTCTTGCACGCCTCCGCTGTAAGAATGGAGAAAATTGTAATCTAGTAGTAGTACCTCCTTTCGCCGAAAGCGTGGGACATCCAGCAGTCCTACCACCTCAGTAATAAAGACCAATGAGCCGTCAAATCACATAGACCCAGCAGTAAGTTGGACAGACGAAGCAACCATCACTCTTGCGCCAGTGAGAGGTCGCGTCCACTCTGCCCGGGCATGAATGCGGCACCGATTCTTTGGAGCGGTGTTGTCCGTTTCGGGCGGGAAGCGCGCGCGGGCGATGGAGGGGCTTTGGGTGGGCCAGGCTGGTCAGGGGCTGGCGTGGCAGCTGTCCGCATGTCCCTACCGGACATGCCCGGAAACGAGAGGATGCATCGACTCTCGCGGCTAAAATTGTACACTACACAACATCTCTCTGTAGGAGTAGGTCGATCTGTCGCTCTCTCTAACACACACATGTTGTTAAACACACACACAAACACACACACACACACACACACACACATGCACGCACCTTGGTCCCGTTGCACCTTCTAACGTGACTTATTACACCTAGACGGAGGGAGTAGTAAGTATATGAGATACGGTGGCACACTGACTTAAGTCAAATACAAGTGCCCAAAATTTGTGTGCATGTTATAATAAGGATTCACTAAAATAGTACGTGGGCGAACAGAGGGATCAATTGAACAGTGTTCCTGAGCAGTAGCGAGATGTGTGAGGTAAGAAACACCGCTGGCGCTTTTAATTTTTCTTATTAATTTGTTTGTTTCACCCTCTGACTGGTGGGACCCAACGTACTACGTGGAGAGAGGTAAGGTGACTAAGGCTGCATTATTTCTGCACCACTGTGGATAGTCTTACCACCAAAGCCACATGACAGGATTATGTTTGAAATCCCAATGACTCCCACACACCAAAAAAACACGACATGCTTGTCACACAAATGCAGGAATGTATAAAAGGTTATTTCCCTCTCGTTAAACATAACAGGAGGGTTGTGTAGCTGGTTAGCCTGTTCGCTCATCAAACTTGAGGTCTCAGGGTCGATAACTACACTTGAGCATAATTTGTGCCAGGAGGATTATTTGACTGGTCAAAATGTTTTCTATGGTTTGCATGCTTCACACTCTCCCTCCAGTATATATATACATGCTGGAGCCTCAGCGCTTGTAGTTGCTCTCTTCACACTCTCTAACCCTCTCCCGCTGGAGCCTCAGCGCTTGTAGTTGCTCTCTTCACACTCTCTCACCCTCTCCAAATCTAAACAAGACTTCGTTGGCCTCTCTCTCTCCCCTCACTGCTGCTCAAAGAGCCGGCAGGATCGGTCCGCCGGGAAAGGAAGGAGGCTTAACGCTATCGCCATCGGCGAGGGACTACCGGCGCAGCTGTTCACTTTCCACCCAGCGGCGGCGCGGGAGGGCCTCCGACCCCTTCTTCTTCGCCACCGTAATGTCGCCCACCGAACCACGCCCCAAGAACCTTAAGGTATAATTTACTTACTCCACATGCATTGCTCTAGCTGCATGTATACCATGTATCTAGGATGTGGTTCAAAGAGGAAAGGAGTGGAGGAAAGTAGTGGGAAAGTTGTATATATCATGAATCTAGGACGTGGTTCAAAGAGGAAATGAAGGGGGAAAGTTGTATAGCATGAATCTAGGACGTGGTTCAAAAAGGAAAGGAATGGGGGAAAGTTGTGGGGAAAGTTGTATCGCATAAATCTAGGACGTGGTTCAAAGAGGAAAGGAAGGGCGAAAGTACTAGTTCAAAAAGGAAAGGAAGGGACAAGGCTGTAGAGTTTGAGCAGGACTAGATTTGCTGCGCTCACATAGGGAAAGGTGTCTAAAGATAACAAAACTGGGACCAACACAAATATGCTCCTTGGTTGTTTGTTCTTTGTTGCAACAGACTGTGCATGACCACAGTACATCGGTAGATGCACATGGTGCTGGTGCGTCCACTGTCCCGTGCAACTCATTAGTTGTTGTTAATCTAAGGCCCTGTTTGGTTAAAAACTCCCTAGTGCCTACCTGCTTGGTTCCAGGGACTAAACATGGACTAGAGGTTGTTAAATGACATGCTAAAAGACCATGTTACCCCTAGTAATGAACTAATAGAGACAAGGTGTGATGCGTGGCAGGGGCAACTGTTGGAAAAAGTCCGAAAAAGACTCCCTCGGGTTCTTCTTTCTTTAGTCCCAAATGCCCACTTTTAGGCCCTAAACGTCCCTCCTATTTGGTTTAGATGGGACTGACAGAGAGTTTTTTTAGTCCCTACACCAAAATGTCCCTGTAAACAAACACCCTCTAATAATGCCACTGGAAAATTGATGCAATGCCACAGTTAAAAGCAAATTACATGTTTAACAAATTTTATTGTTAATATAATCTCTATGTTAATATTAATCAATGCCACCATTTGATAAATGCTACTGTCTTGCTTTCTTTCCCATGTAGATAAGGTAGATGCTTCTTTTTGTTGGCTTCTGTATCATCCACCGCTATTGACCACTAATTGTTTCCTTTGCACCTCTGTGTAAACATGGTTATCTACTTCACCTCATTGCCATTGTGACCTTTTGTTGCACTGCACAAAAAACTTTTGTTTTAAGAGTGTTTTGTGCAGTTCAACCAAAATGTCACACCGACAATGTTGCTTGATTGCTTGATCTTAGTGGAACTACACAAGATGAGATCTTACTTCCTATCCGTTAAGGCGAATTTGGTTCAGATCTTCTTCTTGTGAGTTGTTTGAATTCCGCATCATGAGAGGTCAGTACTAGCCTTCTTTCACATGATTCTGCAGTGTGCTTTCATATGTTGTGCTACTTGTATGATAATGTTGCTTGAATTTAGTGAACTACACAAATGGAGACAAGACTTCCAATCTGTATGTGCATCGTAATATCCCATTAAGGTAAGATATGGATATTCCACAACTGATGGCCTGTATTTTTCCACTTTCATCAGAAAATTAAATTTAGTACTATACTCGTGATCTCTAATTGACATGCCAAATCTTACATTGAAGGCGAAGCTTTTTTGTTATTGAACCAAGTGATGAAGGGGAAGAACAAGCAGAAGAAAAACAAAAATCAACTCCCGGTGCTATAATGAAGCACTGGAACTGTGATGACACAAGTAATGATATAGTTTTGTATCTTAATTTATTTCTATGGCTGGAAGGAGCAATTGTTTTGCCACTGATTTGATGCCACTCTTAATGTAATATGTAATTATCTCTACTTGTGCAAACATGGATCTTCTTTGAAGATACCATATATTTTAGTGGAACTTCACAAGAAGATGTTGGAAACATTAAACTAATTGAGGAGTATATAGTAAGCATGGCCACCACCGTAGATATCAACAGATGGTTCCGGAGAAGTGCTTCATCTGTATGCTCTACACAATAAGCCTCCTGAAAAAGGTTGGTACTCGCCCACTGATTTCATCCATATGATTGAGCTTTGTCATCTCTATTGGTGTTGTGCTACTATTTAGATACTATCATGAAAAACTGGTATTGTCCTTGAGAAGTCCTTCATTTGTGTTGTTTTAAATATGTACTTTCCTTTTTTCGAGCAAACATGGATGCTAGCATTTAGTAGTCCTCTTGTCTTTGCACAACAGGATCATCTTCCTCTGAAGAAGAATATGGAGTACGTGAAGTGACTATTTCCGATTATGCTAGGATGAAGAAGCCTTGTCTATCTTCTCATCAGAAGGAGCAGTTGAAGGATGGTTACATTACTCCCCAGAAGACCAAACTAACTTCACCTCAGAAGGACTGACAAATCTCCATTTTTTTGCTGTGATGCGCGAGTACAATGTTGTTCTAGGATTCTTTCTGGTGAGTTCCATTTTTTAAAATTGTGCTCTACATGGACCATGTACGTGCCTGTTGAAACTGTCAATTCATAGCACAGTTTGCTTTATACTAAGCACTTTTTTGTATTTGTGCAAACAGGGGTGCTCAGCTTGATTTCAATGGAACTGCACAAAATGTTCATGAATACATCGAATCATTCATTTCCACCACAAGAAAGGAGGTGCGATAAGTTCAAGGCGTTGCAACATATAAGGGCGAAATCATCCAAGCTACACGCGAATTTGGTTGATTTTGGTGGAACTGCACAAAAAGAACAGCTGGTTTATTTAGCACGAGGTGCCATGTCAATGTCCGAACTGATGGCAAACCCTGCCCATTCCACAATCATAGGCATTTGATATTTTGCACAAGCATAATGTCCCACAACATCGGATTTATTATGAAGAACATGTTGCAATGCATCATACATCGCAATTTAGTCGTGTTCATATTTTCTTTGCGGGGCGTAATGTGTCCCACTAATTTCATTTAAATACAATTCTTTTTTAATGACATTTAAGTATGATCCTTTCATTAATTACCATGAAGTCCTCGCCCGTTTTAGTCGGGAATCAAATCCTTCCTTTATAATTTAGTAGCCCCAACACATTAAGGCCTATAGATCCTTTCTTTTAATTATCCTACCTTTTTACCTCAAATCCTTCATGTAGAATTTATTAAGACCACAATCTTTCTAATAGTTATTCCACTGATTTACCCATAATCATTTATTTAATTAGCCACATTCATTTAAAATATTATATTTAAGCCCGCAATCCTTTCTTTATTAGCTCACTCGCTTAATTATCTCTCCCTAAACATGAGCCTTGGACCTCACCCTTCCCCATCTACAGGAACGAAGGGGGATTTGTGCGAACCCCAGGCTCTCCACCTCGCCGTTGCTGAATCAGCATCTCCCTCGCCCTTCGTCAGACGCTCCGGCGGCGGGAGGACGGGGGAGGCCCGATTTGCAGCATGTACATAGTGTAGGAGTGCCTAGGGAGCCAGCCGGTGGCGTCGTGGAGGCGGCGGCGCGACTGGATCGGCTTTTTGTAGGTGTTGGTCTTCCCTTTGACGGTGAAGTTCCGGTGGAGCTCCGCGGTGGACCAGCTCCTTTCTTCGTGCTCGCTGCTCAGTGGAGAGGCTGTGCACGGTTCCCCCATGCCGGAGATCGAGGGATGGCAATTCCGACAGTTGAAGATCTGGAGAAGGAAGGCGATGTTGAGCGGTGCGATGACAACGACGGCCATGGGTGTAGGTCCTCAAGGACCGTTGATCGGAGACTTTCTGTTTCGCCCGGGGGCTGCTTCGATCCAAGGCGTCAGCGAGCAGCGGTGAACAGCGCGTCACCGGCTCGTCCACGGCGCCGGCGTAGTCGGGTTGCAGAGGGGCTTGGTTGTAATTTCCTTTTCTGTGTGGACCTTTTAGTAATTTGGCCATTTTAATATCAACTCCTTTTCTTGCAAAAAAAATTTAAATAAACATGATGACTGCCACTCGTATATTTAGAGTGAGTTGGGATTAGTAAATATGGAAGGTGCATAAGTCTTTGGTTGTTACATCTAAGAGATAGACAGGAGGTCCTATGTTCAATTCCCACAATGTTGATTTATTTTGACCCAATTATTTTTCGCGGTCTCTCTATGAAAGCCCATGAAAGGCCCATCAACATACAAGTAACTGGCCCAGATCTCTTAACATGAGTAAACCAAACGTAAAGGACTAAACCAAACCAAGAATACCTATTCTCTTTAATAATAGGTATAGATATTTTGGAATGGGACAACCTTGTCAAATTTTGCTCATTGATTTTAGCAAGACATGCGTTTGATATTTTCGAATGGGATGCCCTTTGCTGTCATCAGCGTCGATCAATTTTTTCTTTATTCTTTAGTTGTGAAGTAAATATTTCCTCTGACATGTGAGTCGCTGAGATGCATAATCATCGATTGTTTTGAATGTTCTCTATGATTTGTCAGGCCTATGTGTTTGATTGCAATGTACAGAAACACTAAAAAGATGCTCAAACTCTTTGTACTCCTTTTGTTCCTTTTTACTTCGCACATTGTGAAAGTGCATACTTTTTTGTATAAGATTGGTCAAAGTAGAGATACTTTGACTGCAGACAGAACTTGTATGTAGACTAGAAAGGACCGGAGGGAGTACATGTGAAACTGCTGCAAACGAGGTGATCACCCTGGGAATAATGCTAGTACGTATTGTTTTGCATGTTCATCCAATGCCAGTGATACAAGAATTTGAACTAATCGAAATAAATTCATTCATACACGGTCGGATTTCATATAAACATGCCAGATTTCATTACATTTCATACATTCTTCAACTCAAAAGGGGTGCGTTGGAGGTATAATTAATTAACCGAAGCTACCCACCTGTGTCCCGCTGAGCCGAACAGAAGCTTCAGTGACTTAACTGCAGGTGCAGTTGCGTAACTGACATGTGGCCTGTTGGGACCATGTGTCAGTCAGCCAACTGCACCAGCAGTTAAGTAGAAGTAGCGTTCTTCTCCAGTGCAGCTCTCCGACTCCACGTCGCCGCCAAGAAGCTAACCGGTCGTCAATGGTCAACCCACCTAGCTTGGCTTCAACCGGAGGGTAGCAGCGGTGGCCTTACTTGGACCCAAGCGACGGTGACCTACCGTGTTCTACTCTTCCGCGTTTTCTGTGTGGTGCGACCTCGTTGGCAGCGGGGCGGGGCCTCGACGGAGCCGGCGATGTCCTCTGTCTCGTTGCCGGCGGGTGGCACCTTAGTGGAGCGGTGGAAATCCTCCCCCACGTTGCCGGCAGGGTGGGGCCTCGGCTGAGCCGGCGATGTCCTTTGCCTCGTTGTTGGTGGGGTGGGGCCTCGGCGGAGCCGGCAGTGTCCTCTCCCTCATTGTTGGCGCCGCGGGGCCTCGTCGACGCCAGCAGAGCGGGGACTCGTCAGCAGTGTCCTCTGCCTCGTTGTTGGCGCCGCGGGGCCTCAGCGGAGCAGGGCCTCGTTGACGCCAGCGGAGCGGGCACTCGTCGGAGCCGGCATTGTCCTCTGCCTCGTCCTTGGTCTCGCGAAACAGCGCCTCGCCCTCTTCATCGCCCTCTTTGCTAGCCTCTTTGTAGGTGGTCGCAGCCTCCACCACCTCCATGCGGTACCGCCAGCGCTCGAGGCGGCCCTTGCCGGTGGAGCGGTACGAGTCGAGCGGTACCTCCTGCTCCGCCCGCTCCGCGGTGATCTACTCCTCCGCATGCAGGTGCTCCTGGAGGAGATGGTGGTTGTAGGCGGCGTCGGCCTGCGCCTCCCAGAACTGCTCCTCACGCATCTGACTCACCCTGTACATATATTGGGCACGGGCCTCGCCGATGGTCATGGTGCAATGCACCGGCGAGGATGGCGCGGAGGAGGGGGTTGCCACCGGATCGTCGACTACCATGTTCTCCATTGGGACGTCGTCGTCCTCCAGCTGCCTGCCGGCCAGCTGGTCGGCAACAATGGTTGCCATCTCCTTGTGGTCTGTCGTCCGCCTGTCCCGAAGAGCGCTGGAGTGCGAGGAAGCCATGGTGGGTAGTATTGGTGTGGACAGGAGAAAGGAAACGGATGCGGATGACTACGGCTATGGCCGGCGCAGCAGTTTATATAGCAGTGGTGGGTGGGCGGAGGGACGGACGTGTGGCGCCGGAGTAGCCGCCTCGGTAACCGCGTATCATTAATGTGGGTGGCATATGGATGGACGGATGGCACTTGTGTTGTTTGAAGGCAGAGCAATCGCCTGCACCGGGAAGCGGAGTGGGCGAGGAGATGACTTTACTTGGAGAGGATGACAATGGGGACCCACCAGGTCCATAGCCTCACGTACGCAAGTGCCTCCTTATTATCTATATATATATATATATATATATATATATATATATATATAGATAACTATAATTTATTTTTCTTCCTCCTGGTTTCCTGACATCACGGTCCCACACCATTGTCAACCTATGTAGTACTCCCTCCTTTCTGGTTTAAAGGGATTATCTCAAAATTTTAGTTTTTCCATTTTATAAGGCACAATTTGGTTGTTCCCCATCACATGTTCAGACTTTAAGGTGCATTAAATCATTGCATGCAAGTATTAAGAGAAAACTGACCAATGCATGCACTTTATGCATGCATGCATTGCAATTAATGCATTCGTAAACATAATTTTTTGAGGAAAGCAAGTCCATTAATTGGGTGCGTTTGCAAACTACAAAAAATATTCCACCACTCATCATCTACCTTGGTTGGTAAGATTTTTGAATTGAGCCTTATAAACCGAAAAGGAGGGAGTAGTCAATTAATGAGAGAATTGCACAAGAAGCGGCCGACAGCTGGGACCAAGCAGCTCGAGCAGTATTTGTGTTTTTGAGGTGTGAGGACTGCAGAGTTTTTCGATGTTTAGCCCAGATATTAATTTTTCTCCTCTGAACAACAATGAAAACATCACTGCAGGTATTAACTGGGCGGGCTGTGGCCCGTCTAGCCCAGGCCAGATATCCAGCCCAGATATTAATTTTTTTCAAGCTGAAAATGGCTAGCCCAGCTATACTTTTTTTTAGGAATAGCCAGGCAAGGTCAAGTTGTTATTCTCCGCCCCGCTGGGCTGCAAATCTTTCCTAGGAGGGATGCATTAGGCTTAACAAGAAAATGGGCTTTAAGAAATAATAAATGGGGTGTAATTATAAAAACTGGGCAGTAACTATAAAAAATGCACCAAACACGTGATTACTTTATAAAATATTATTTTTGGATATTGAAAATTTTAATTTCATTAATCGTTGGATTTTAATTTCATTTTTGGATATTATCGTTGGATTTTTACGTAATATAAATTTATATTGAAATTGTATTTAATCTGACTAGAAATTTCGGGATAAAAATATTTCAGATCCCATCAAAATGTGGGAAATTTTATTGAATTCTGTTTTGAACGGTTGGTTGAAATGGGCTGTACTTTTAACAAACTATAAATGGGTTGTAGTAAAATCCATTAGAATTCCAAAATGGGCTACTCATTCTTACAAATCTCAAATGGGCTATAAGTTCTTTGCCACACATGTCTGGCCTTACTAAGTTGACGCGTCCCCTAAAAAACAGAGTTGACGCGTATGCAAGGCTTTGTCAACTTATAGTCAACACACGGTTCTAGCAGCAGTGGCCGTTGGATGTCCATCCAACGGATGCCGTGCTTCTTCTTCAATCTCGGATATTCTAGCTTCACCCGCCCAAAAAATGATTCCTCCCCCTGACATCTGGGGCGCACCGTTTCGGAAGCTGACCTATGGGCCTACTAAGTTGAGGTACCAAGGGCTTTGTCAACTTAGTCAATATAAACGATTCTAGCTGCAGTAACCGTACGATGTCCATCCAACGGCCGTCGTGCTTCTTGAACCTCTGGTCTTCTTGCTCCAGCCGCCCAAAGCAGCGCCGGTCGTGCCGCCTTCTTCTGCCTCCCGTGGCCGGCTGTGCTGCCGCGGAGGCCTCACCGCCCCCTACTACTTCCACCGCTGGCCAGGCCATCCCTCCACTCACCCACACCCCCTGTTATTTTGCGGCGACGGCAGCGCAGCCGAACCAGTGAACCCTCGTACTCCTCTCCGCGTGTGCATCCACTGTCGCATCTTCCCCGGCTCCGTGTTGTCCCCTTCCTAGGCCTCGCTGTCATCCACCGCTCTGGTGCTCTCGGCGCGACGTGGTCAACGTGGTTAAGGAACGACTTCCATCGGACGTGGACTGTACGTGGTGAGGCTGACAGCTAGGTCCATGGAAGCCACAAGGAAGTGCCTCCTTATTACGCGCAAAATAATTATTCCTCCACCTGACAGCGGGGACCTGCCGGACGGGCCACCGTATTTCGTGAAAAAAATGATTCGCACCCTGACTGCTGGGACCCACGAGCTACATCTTCGCATGCAAGGAAGTGCATCCGGAAAAAACGATTCGCCCCCCTGACTGCTAGGACCCACCAGCTACATCTTCGCACGCAAGGAAGTGCGTCCGAAAAAATTCGATTCGCCCCACGACTGCTGGGACCCACCAGCTACACCTTCGCACGCAAGGAAGTGCGTTCGGGCAAAAAAACAATTCGCCCCCTGACTGCTGGGACCCAGCAGCTACACCTTCGCACGCAAGGAAGTGCGTCCGGGCCAAAAAATAAAACGATTAGCCCCTTGACTGCTGGGGCCCACCAGCTACATCTTCGCAGGCAAGGATGTGCCTGACAGTCGGGACCCACCTTATCGAAGCGTACATAGCGTTGTCATTCTGGTCGCGAACATGTATGTACATAGTGGTCGATGTAGAGGCGTGCATGTGTCGTAGTAGAGGCGCGCACGTGTCGTAGTAGAGGCGCACATGTAGCATGTACACATACGTACAGTGGCCAGGGTGCAAGAAAGAAAATACGGCCACGTATGTGTACATACGGGCAGGGTCTCGAACGCCTACTCGCGCATACGTATGGCCAGGGCTCGTGTACATGGCTAGGTCGGAACAGAGAAACAGCATCGTCATCGTGTTCAAGGGGAGGCAACGGAATGCGTCGTGTTCATGGGGAGGCAACGGAATGCGTCGTGTTCATGGGGAGGCAACGGAATGCGTCGTGTTCATCTGGAGGCAACGGAATGCATCGTGTTCATCGGGAGGTAACGGAATGCATGGGAACCAACCGGCTAGGTCAGAACAGAATGCGTGGTCGTGTTCATCGGGAGGGCTTGGACGGAACGGGCGATGGAAACGAGGCCTGGCGTACCGCAGAATGGAGGAAATGGACCTCGTACGGTCGAAACGGGGGTCCTATTGATCGGGAGGGGTGTGGCGTACCGCAAAATGGAGGAAACATACCTCCTACAGTCGAAACGGGGGTCCTGTTGATCAGGGGGGGTGTGGCGTACCGCAAAACGGACGAAACGGACCTCCTACGGTCGAAACGGGGGTCCTGTTCATCGGGAGGGGTGTGGCGTACCGCAAAACGGGACTCCACGAGATACTGTTCATCTCCACCGTCGACCTCCTCTAGCCTCCACGGGCTACCGTCGACCTCCTCCAGCCTCCATGGGCTCCTGTTCATCCAGCCTCCACCTCGCGCTATTCCACCGGCTATTGTTCAACCACCCCTCCACCGTCTACTGTTCATCCAGCCCTCCACACCACGGGGTCCTGTTCAACCACCCCTCCACAGGCACCCCTCCACCATCTACTGTTCATCCAGCCCTCCACACCACGGGGTCCTATTCATCCAGAGGCAACGCCACCGCTCACTGTTCATCCACCACCCCCTCCCCCCGCAACGCTCACTGTTCATCCAATCGATCGGCTTCAGTTAGCAGCAGTAGCGAAGGAATCGCTCGATCGGGTTCAGTTAACAGCCATCGATCGATCGCTCCGGTTCAGTAACGCGTAGCCTGCAGTGCAATCGCTCGGGTTCAGTTAGAGCCCAATGCCTCGCTCAGGTTCAGTTAGAGCCAACGCCTCGCACACACGCGCGTACGTGTACGAGAGAAACGTGCATCGCTCGGCCCCCGACCTCCCACCGTAACCGGGAACTCCCCGAAATTTTCCTCGCCCTCGCTTCTACCACGGTTTTTTCTATCATGGACGGCCCAAAGAATGTCATGCAGCTGCGTCTCCGGCCCGCCCAGGACGAAAAGCCCATTTTCTGCCATGATTTTTTGTCATGGAAGTAGGAGCCCACCACATCTATGATGATACCGGGTTTTGTCACAATTATCATCATAGAAGTGTCATATGTATGACAGAAAAAAATTCGTTCGGCCCAAAATGTCACGGATGTGTCTTTTTTTTTGTAGTGCTACAAAGTACTTCTAGTTTCATACTTGTTCTAGGTAAAGCGAACGTCAAGCGTGCGTAGAGTTGTATCGGTGGTTGATAGAACTTGAGGGAATATTTGTTCTACCTTTAGCTCCTCGTTGGGTTCGAAACTCTTACTTATCGAAAACTGTTGCTATGCCCTATACTTGTGGGTTATCAAGACCTTTTTCTGGCGCCGTTGCCGGGGAGCAATAGCGTGGGGTGAATATTCTCGTGTGTGCTTGTTTGCTTTGTCACTAAGTAATTTTTATTTGCTGTTCTTAGTTGTTCTTTATCTTTAGTTATGTATATGGAACACGAAATACCAAAAACATTAGGTGTACTTTCTGCTCATGGAGATGGGGAACCTCCTAAAACCCTCGATGTTGGTTATGTGAAAGATATTATGTACTACTTTAATAATCCTGAGAAAACCCCATTCAATTATGTAATGGGAGTCACGTTGGATCAACATGAATACTTTAGGGATTACCGTTTGACACAAAAAGGGAAACTATTATGGGATCAAATTCATATATTGAATTGGTATGCTAGGCAACTATGCTTGAGATATGATTATACTTGTTGCTCTAGGATGAAGGCTCCACACCTTCCCTTTTTATGTGATTTAATGATAATAAAACCTTATCTTCTTATGCTAATGGTATATATGATTACTATGATGTGGAACAAATAGAAGAATTTGTTGCTTTTATGGGTGCTTATGAAATTGAATCTATGTTTAAAGAGTTTGAAGATCTTGATGATTCAGTTTATAGACGTGAAAATTTAGCTATCCTTAAATATTGCTATGAGAATTATGAATACAATTCCGATATTAATGCACTTATTGAGAAAGTCTCTGCTGTCCAAGAAGAGACTAATATTTTGCAGGAATCTATGGAAGAAGAAGTTGATGAAACTGTGAGCTCATTGGATGAAAAAAATGAGGAGGAGAGCGAAGAACAAAAGGAGGAAGAGAGGATTGATCACCCGTGCCCACCTTCTAATGAGAGTAACTCTTCAACTCATACATTGTTTAATTTCCCTTCATGCTTACCGAAGGATGAGTGCTATGATAATTGCTATGATCCCGTTGATTCTTTTGAAATATCCCTTTTTGATGATGCTTGCTATGCTTGTGGCCAAGATGCCAATATGAATTATGCTTATGGAGATGAACTTGCTATAGTTCCTTATGTTAAACATGAAATTGTTGCTATTGCACCCATGCATGATAGTCCTATTATCTTTTTGAATTCTCCCGACTACACTATATCGGAGAAGTTTGCCCTTATTAAGGATTACATTGATGGGTTGTGTTTTACTACTACACATGATGATTTTGATAGATATAATATGCATGTGCTTGCTGCTCCTACTTGCAATTGTTATGATAGAGGAACTACATCTCCGCCTCTTTATGTTTCCAATACAACAAAATTGCAAGAAATTGTTTATACTATGCATTGGCCTTTACTAGGTGTGCATGAATTGTTCTTTTTTGACATGCCGATGCATAGGAAGAGAGTTAGACTTTGTCATTGCTTGATTTCTGTTACTTTGTTCTCACTACTAAATGCCAAATCATTGCTAATTAAAATTGGCTTTGATATACCTTGGGATCCGGGTGGATTCATTACTTGAGCACTATATGCCTAGCTTAATGGCTTTAAAGAAAGCGCTGCCAGGGAGACAACCCGGAAGTTTTAGAGAGTCATTTATTTCTGTTGAGTGATTTTATATAGTTTAAAAACAACAAAAATAAATAGGGGAACCCAAAACTTTTTTCAAAAAGGAAAGTGAAAGTGAGAAAGACAAGCATTGTTGAAGTGGGAGAGCTCCTTGAACTTTGTTCATGCTCACGGAAACTTTGTGAATCTTGATTACAGAAACTTTTCAACAAAAATAATTATCCCATTGTACAATTCCATTGTATTACAAAAATAATGTGCCAAGGTTTGCCTTTAGGATGTTTACATTTGCCTGATGGTTTGTACGGTGCAGGACAGAAACTTTGGCTGTAGTGCGCGATTTTACATTTTTAGTTGGAACGTTAAACGGTTCTGACTCTTTTTGCACTGTCTTTCTATGCAAATGTTTTATTTTTCTTGATTTTGGCAGAATTTTTCAAGTATCAGAAATATGGTGAATGTTCAGATTATTACAGACTGTTCTGTTTTAGACAGATTCTGTTTTTGATGCATAGTTTGCTTGTTTTGATGAAACTATCAAATTATATCAGTGGATTAAGCCATGAAAAAGTTATATTAAAGTAGACACAATGCAAAAACAAAATATGAATTGGTTTGAAACAGTACTTAGAGTAGTGATTTGCTTTATTATACTAACGGATCTTACCGAGTTTTCTGTTGAAGTTTTGTGTGGATGAAGTGTTCGATGATCGACAAGGTCTCGATGTGAGAAGAAGGAAGAGAGGCAAGAGCTCAAGCTTGGGGATGCCCGAGGCAACCCAAGTAAATATTCAAGGAGACTCAAGCGTCTAAGCTTGGGGATGCCCCGCAAGGCATCCCCTCTTTCTTCAACAAGTATCGGTATGTTTTCGGATTCGTTTCGTTCATGCGATATGTGCAATCTTGGAGCGTCTTTTGCATTTAGTTTTCATTTTTATTTTATTCACCATGCTGGTATGAGATAGTCCTTGGTTTATTTATCGAATGCTCTATGCACTTCACTTATATCTTTTGAGTATGGCTTTATAGAATGCTTCATGTGCTTCACTTATATCATTTGATGTTTGGATTGCCTGTTTCTCTTTACATAGAAAACCACCATTTGTAGAATGCTCTTTTGCTTCACTTATATTTGTTAGAGCGTGGGCATATCTTTTGTAGAAATAATTAAACACTCTTGCTTCATTTATATCTATTTAGAGAGATGACATGAACTAGTCATTCACATGGTTAGTCATAAAATCCTACATAAGACTTGTAGATCACTGAATATGATATGTTTGATTCCTTGAAATAGTTTTGCGATATAAAGATGGTGATATTAGAATCATGCTAGTGGGTAGTTGTCGATTAGTAGAAATACTTGTGTTGAGTTTTGTGATTCCTGTAGCATGCACGTATGGTGAACCGTTATGTAACGAAGTCGGAGCATGTTTTATTTATTGATTGTCTTCCTTATGAGTGGTGGTCGGGGACGAGCGATGGTCTTTTCCTACCAATATATCCCCCTAGGAGCATGCGCGTAGTACTTTGTTTCGATGACTAATAGATTTTTGCAATAAGTATGTGAGTTATTTATGACTAATGTTGAGTCCATGGATTATACGCACTCTCACCCTTCCACCGTTGCAAGCCTCTCTAGTATCGTGCAACATTCGCCGGTACCATAAACCCACCATATACCTTCCTCAAAACAGCCACCATACCTATCTATCATGGCATTTCCATAGCCATTCCGAGATATATTGCCATGCAACTTCCATCATCATCATATACATGACTTGAGCATTCATTGTCATATTGCTTTGCATGATCATAAGATAGGTAGCATGATGTTTTCATGGCTTGTCCGTTTTTTGATGTCATTGCTACGCTAGATCATTGCACATCCCAGTACACTCCCGGAGGCATTCATATAGAGTCATATCTTTGTTCTAGTATCGAGTTTTAATATTGAGTTGTAAGTAAATAAAAGTGTGATGATCATCATTATTAGAGCATTGCCCCAGTGAGGAAAGGATGATGGAGACTATGATTCCCCCACAAGTTGGGATGAGACTCCGGACAAAAAAATAAAAAAAGAAAACAAATATTAAAAAAAAGAGAATGGCCAAAAAAAGAGAAGGCCCAAAAATATATAATATAATAATATAATAATAAAATGAGAGAAAAAGAGAGAAGGGGCAATGTTACTATCCTTTTACCACACTTGTGCTTCAAAGTAGCACCATGTTCTTCATATAGAGAGTCTCTTGAGTTATCACTTTCATATACTAGTGGGAATTTTCATTATAGAACTTGGCTTGTATATTCCGATGATGGGCTTCCTCAAATGCCCGAGGTCTTCATGAGCAAGCAAGTTGGATGCACACCGACTTAGTTTCAGTTTGAGCTTTCATACACTTAAAGCTCTAGTGCATCCGTTGCATGGCAATCCCTACTCACTCACATTGATATCTATTGACGGGCATCTCCGTAGCCCGTTGATACGCCTAGTTGATGTGAGACTATCTTCTCCTTTTTGTCTTCTCCACAACCACCATTCTATTCCACCTATAGTGCTATGTCCATGGCTCACGCTCATATATTGCGTGAAAGTTGAAAAGGTTTGAGAACGTCAAAAGTATGAAACAATTGCTTGGCCTGTCATCGGGGTTGTGCATGATGTGAATATTTTGTGTGGTGAAGAAGGAGCATAGCCAGACTATATGATTTTGTAGGGATAACTTTCTTTGGCCACGTTATTTTGAAAAGACATGATTGCTTTATTAGTAGGCTTGAAGTATTATTGTTTTTATATCAAATGATAGACTATTGCTTTGAATCACTCGTGTCATAATATTCATGCCATGATTAGATATGTGATCAATATTATGCTAGGTAGCATTCCACATCAAAAATTATCTTTTTATCATTTACCTACTCGAGGACGAGCAGGAATTAAGCTTGGGGATGCTGATACGTCTCCATCGTATCTATAATTTTTGATTGTTCCATGCCAATATTCTACAACTTTCATATACTTTTGGCAACTTTTTATATTATTTTTGGGACTAACATATTGATCCAGTGCCCAGTGCCAGTTCCTATTTGTTGCATGTTTTTTGTTTCGCAGAATATCCATATCAAACGGAGTCCAAACAGGATAAAAACTAACAGAGATTTTTTTGGAATATATATGATTTTTGGGAAGAAAAATCCACGCGAGACGATGCCTGAGGGGGCCACGAGGCAGGGGGGCGCGCCCCTGACCCTCGTGGCCACCCCGTAAGGCATTTGATGCCCTTCTTTCACCGCAAGAAAGCTAATATCTGGATAGAGATCGTGTTAAAATTTTAGCCCAATCGGAGTGGATCTCCGGGAATATATGAAACGGTGAAAGGGTAGAATCTAGGAACTCAGAAACAGAGAGAGACAGAGAGATAGATCCAATCTCAGAGGGGCTCTCGCCCCTCCCATGCCATGGAGGCCATGGACCAGAGGGGGAACCCTTCTCCCACCTAGGGAGGAGGTCAAGGAAGAAGAAGAAGGAGGGGGGATCTCTCTCCCTCGCTTCCGGTGGCACCGGAGTGCCACCGAGGGCCATCATCATCACCACAATCTTCACCAACAACTTCACCGCCATCATCACCAACTCTTCCCCCCTCTATGCAGCGGTGTAACCTCTCTCTTACCCGCTGTAATCTCTACTTAAACACGGTGCTCAACGCTATATATTATTTCCCAATGATGTATAGCTATCCTGTGATGTTTGAGTAGATCCATTTTGTCCTATGGGCTATTTGATGATCAAGATTGGTTTGAGTTGTATGTTTTATTATTGGTGTTGTCCTATGGTGCTCTCCGTGTCGCACAAGCGTGAGGGATCCCCGTTGTAGGGTGTTGCAATACGTTTATGATTCGATTATAGTGGGTTGCGTGAGTGACTGAAACACAAACCCGAGTAAGGGGGTTGTTGTGTATGGGATAAAGAGGACTTGATGCTTTAATGCTATGGTTGGGTTTTACCTTAATGATCTTTAGTAGTTGCGGATGCTTGCTAGAGTTCCAATCATAAGTGCATATGATCCAAGTAGAGAACGTATGTTAGCTTATGCCTCTCCCTCATATAAAACTGCAATAATGATTACTGGTCTAGTTATCAATTGCCTAGGGACAAATAACTTTCTCGTAACAAGAAGCTCTATACTAAAACTAACTTAGTTACTTCTTTACCTAAATAGCCCCTACTTTTTAATTACGTAATCTTTATTATCATGCGAAACTATCCAACAACACCTACAAAGTACTTCTAGTTTCATACTTGTTCTAGGTAAAGCGAATGTCAAGCGTGCGTAGAGTTGTATCGGTGGTCGATAGAACTTGAGGGAATATTTGTTCTACCTTTAGCTCCTTGTTGGGTTCGACACTCTTACTTATTGAAAACTGTTGCGATCCCCTATACTTGTGGGTTATCACTTATATGAAAGTTTTTATTATCATTTCCATGTTGTTCTAAAGGACTCTCAAAATAATATAAGTGAAGCATGAGAGAACAATAGTTTTTATAAAACAAATCCACCACCGTGCTCTAAAAGATATAGGTGAAGCACTAGAGCAAAAACTATATAGCTCAAAAGATATAAGTGAAGCACATAGAGTATTCTAATAAATTTCAAATCATGTTAGTCTCTCTCAAAGGGTGTGTACAGCAAGGATGATTGTGGTAAACTAAAAATAAAAGACTCAAATTATACAAGACGCTCCAAGCAAAACGCATATCATGTGGTGAATAAAAATATAGCTCCAAGTAAAGTTACCAATAGACGAAGACGAAAGAGGGGATGCCTTCCGGGGCATCCCCAAGCTTAGGCTTTTTTGTGTCCTTAGATTATCTTGGGGTGCCATGGGCATCCCCAAGCTTAGGCTCTTGCCACTCCTTGTTCCATAATCCATGAAATCTTTACCCAAAACTTGAAAACTTCACAACACAAAACTCAAAATAGAAAATCTCGTGAACTCCGTTAGCGAAAGAAAACAAAACACCACTTCAAGGTACTGTAATGAACTCATTCTTTATTTATATTGGTGTTAAACCTACTGTATTCCAACTTCTTTATGGTTTATAAACTCTTTTACTAGCCATAGATTCATCAAAATAAGCAAACAACACAAGAAAAACAGAATCTGTCAAAAACAGAACAGTCTGTAGTAATCTGTATCTAACGCAAGTTCTGGAACCCCAAAAATTCTAAAATAAATTTCTGGACGTGAGGAATTTATCTATTAATCATCTTCAAAAATAATTAACTAAATAGAACCTTCCAAATAAAAATGGCAGCAATTCTCGTCAGCGCTAAAGTTTCTGTTTTTTACAGCAAGATTAAAAAGACTTTCCCCAAGTCTTCCCAACGGTTCTACTTGGCACAAACACTAATTTAACACAAAAAACACAACCAAAACAGAGTCTAAGTAAATTATTTATTACTAAATAGGAGCAAAATGCAAGGAATAAAAATAAAATTGGGTTGCCTCCCAACAAGCGCTATCGTTTAACGCCCCTAGCTAGGCATAAAAGCGAAGATAGATCTAGGTATTGCCATCTTTGGTTTTAGGGAAGAAATGAGAAAACTTATTATATATGGCATTAATCTTTCTATTTTGATAAATCACATGGTTGTTAATGGTAGAAGAAAGATTAAGCATTTTACGGAAACTTGCATCTAAGCTAGCTTTCATCTCTTTGATGGATTCGTTTTGGTAGGAGAACAAAAGAGATGTGGATTCAACCTTCTCATTCATTGGGTGCCCAAATATGGTTTTCGCATTTTACGGAAACTTGCATCTAAGCTAGCTTTCATCTCGTTGATGGATTCGTTTTGGTAGGAGAACAAAAGAGATGTGGATTCAACCTTCTCATTCATGGGGTGCCCAAATATGGTTTTCATCTTTTCATAAGTATCTACGGCATCCCCTTCAAGAAAACCTTCTTCAAATATAGAATCTAAGACATGTTTAAACGAAGAAGGTAGGGCAAGGTAAAAGCTCTTTAAGTAAATTTCAATTTGATATTGGGGCACATAGCTGGCCCGGATCCTTAATAGTCTATCCCAAGCATCTTTCAAAGATTCATCAAGTAAATAGCGAAAAATTCCGGAGTCATCTTCATAAAAGTTATTAAGGTTCTCATTGATAACTTCGGTAGGTCTTTCCATAGCATCATTTTTTATGAGTTTAGTGAGTATAGAAGGATTGTCAAAAGTACTAAAACTCGGGAGAGAACCCCCACCCCTTTTTGATTCAGACATGGCGAAAGAAAGGCGAGCGAAGAAGAGAGGGCGAATAAAATGGCAAGGGTGAAGTGGGGAAGAGGAAAATGAGAGGCAAATGGAAAATAATGTAATGCGAGGGATAAGAGTTTGTGATGGGTACTTGGTATGTCTTGACTTGACTTGACTTGGCTTGGCTTGGCGCGAAGTCCCTGGTAACAGCGCCAGAAATCCTTCTTGCTACCTCTTGAGCACTGCGTTGGTTTTCCCTTGAAGAGGAAAGGGTGATGCAGTAAAGTAGCGTAAGTATTTCCCTCAGTTTTTGAGAACCAAGGTATCAATCCAGTAGGAGATCATGCTCATGTTCCACGCACCTACACAAACAAATAAGAACCTCGCAAACAACGCGATAAAGGGGTTGTCAAGCCCTTCTCGGTCACTTACGATAGTGAGATCTGATAGATATGATAAGATAATATGTTTGGAATTTTCATATTAAAGAGAAATAAAGATGCAAAGTAAAATAAATTGCAAAGGAAATAACTAGGTATTGGAAGATTAATATGATGGAAGATAGACCCGGGGGTCATAGATTTCACTAGTGGCTTCTCTCAAGAGCATAAGTATTACGGTGGGTGAACAAATTACTGTCGAGCAATTGATAGAATTTAGCATAGTTATGAGAATATCTAGGTATTAACATGTATATAGGCATCACGTCCAAGACAAGTAGACCGAAACGATTCTGCATCTACTACAATTACTCCACACATCGACCGCTATCCAACATGCATCTAGAGTATTAAGTTCATAAGAACAGAGTAATGCTTTAAGGAAGATGACATGATGTAGAGGGATAAACTCATGCAATATGATATAAACCCCATCTTTTTATCCTCGATGGCAACAATACAATACGTATCGGTTCCCTTTCTGTCACTGGGATTGAACACCGCAAGATTGAACCCAAAGCTAAGCACTTCTCCCATGGAAAGAAAGATCAATCTAGTAGGCCAAACCAAACTGATAATTCGAAGATACTTGCAAAGATAAACAAATCATGCATAAAAGAATTCAGAGGAGAATCAAATATTGTTCATAGATAATCTGGATCATAAACCCACAATTCATCGGATCACGACAAACACACCGCAAAAGAGGATTACATCGAATAGATCTCCAAGAGAATCGAGGAGAACTTTGTAATGAGATCCAAAGAGAGAAAAGAAGCCATCTAGCTAATAACTATGGACCCGTAGGTCTGAAGTAAACTACTCACACATCACCGAAGAGGCCATGGAGTTGATGTAGAGGCCCTCTATGATCAATGCCCCCTCCGGTGGAGCTCCGGAAAAGGCCCCGAGATTGGATCTCTCGAGTACAGAAGGTTGCAGCGGTGGAATTAGGTTTTCGTGGTGCTCCTGGATGTTTGGGGGTACGTGGACTTATATATGAGGAAGAAGTAGGTCGGTGGAGCAATGGAGGCCCCCCCCAGCCTCGTGCCTTCCTCCCTTGTTTCTTGACGGCCACTGCAAGTCTCCTGGATCACGTTTGTTGAGAAAATCACCTTCCCGAAGGTTTCATTCCGTTTGGAGTCCATTTGATATTCATTTTCTTCGAAACCCTAAAATAGGCAAAAACAGCAATTTGGGCTGGGCCTCCGATTAGTAGGTTAGTCCCAAAAATGATATAAAAGTGTAAAATAAAGCTCATTAACATCCAAAATAGATAATATAATAGCATGGAGCAACAAAAAATTATAGATACGTTGGAGACGTATCAATATATCCAATTGGATGTAAGTCAGCATGAACTATTATTGTTGACATTACCCTTGATGTTAAAGGTTGGGAGGCAACACTATAAGCCCCTATCTTTCTCTGTGTCTGATTAAAACTCCATAACCATAAGTATTGCGTGAGTGTTACCAATTGTGAAAGACTAAATGATAGTTGAGTATGTGGAGTTGCTGAAAAGCTCTTATATTGACTCTTTCCGATGTTATGATAAATTGCAATTGCTTCAATGACTGAGATTATAGTTTGTTAGTTTTCAATGAAGTTTCTGATTCATACTTGACATAGTGAATAGATTGTTACTTTGGCATAAGAAATCATATGACAATATATATTTATATTGCTATTATAAGAATGATCATGATGCCCTCATGTCTGTATTGTATTTTATCGACACCTCTATCTCTAAACATGTCGACATATTTTTCATTATCGGCTTCCGCTTGAGGACAAGCGAGGTATAAGCTAGGGGGAGTTGATACACTATTGGAACCAACTTCTTTGTCGTCCGCCATGGCAGACGGCAAAGGCACAGATCCCGGACGGCAAAGTCCTTTGCCGTCAGCCGGCGGACGGCAAACCGTCCATCTGAACACGTGCCAACAAAGGCCTTCTTTGTCGTCTGCTTCTTAGAAACGGACGGCAAAGGATTGTGTCGTCCGCCATCCAAGGCCAAAAGACGGCAAAGAGAACGGATGGAAATGTGGTGGGGTGAGAGCCGTTAGGGAGTTAACGGCGCTCTTTGCCATCCGCTGACAGACGGCAAAGACATCAGCTAGGCCAACACTGGGAAGATGCCATGTGGCCAGCTATGCCGTCCGCCAGCAGACAGCAAAGATTCAAAGGTCTTTGCTGTCTGCTGGCGGATGGCATAGCTGACCAAAAATGCAGCCAGTGTTCCAAGTGTCTACAGGTAGTTTCCACGTGTCCTCTTTGCCGTCTGCTAGGAGACGCAAAGCTCTTTGCTGTCCTCTAGCGGATGGAAAAGGGGCTATATATCCCCTGTTTTTATTTATATCCATTTAATTTCACAGGAATTCACACACAAATATACATTTTTTATAGGCACAACAGACATATGATGTATCCAACACATAGCACCATCCATGACAACATACATACATAAGAAACACAGTTCCATCCATCCATATTACAGTAATATCACAATGTTCATCCAACACATTGTTCCATGCATCCATATAACAAGTTCCACGTTATTCTTCGATACAAACAAAAAGAAGAATAGGGAAACAAGCACTCCATCCATGCAAGCTTCCATATAGTGAATTAAATCTGCAAAATGGGAAACAAGAAATTTAGAAGAAGAAGAAGAAGAAAACTAGAAGAAGAAGAAGAAGAAGAACAAGAAGAACAAGAAGAAGAAGAAGAAGAAGAAGAAGAAGAAGAAGAAGAAGAAGAAGAAGAAGAAGCAGGAGGAGGAGGAGGAGGAGGAGAAGAAGAAGACTAGTAGAAGAAGAAGAAGAAGAAGAAGAAGTAGAAGAAGAACTTCTTCTTCTTTTCTTCCTATTCCTTCTTTCCTTCCTCTTCCTTGATTTTATTCATCTTATTATGTCATTTGTGGACTAAATAGGCTAAATTATGTCAAAAATGGACTAAACAGGCTAAATAAGAAGAAAAATACCATTTCTGAGCTAACCTAGCTAACTATGCCATTTTTGACCTAACTAAGCTTATTGTGTCATTTTAGAGGACAACAAGCTAAGTATATGACATTTATGAGGTTAGCAAGGTTATTATGCCATTTACGAATAAAAACAAGTAAGAGGACGAAAACAACAACAAGAAGAAGAAGAAGAAGAAGAAGAAGTCTTGTCTTCTTCTTTTCTTCCTATTCCTTCTTTCCTTCCTCTTCCTTGATTTTATTCATCTTATTATGTCATTTGTGCACTAAATAGGCTAAATTATGTCAAAACTGGACTAAATAGGCTAAATAAGAAGAAAAATACTGTTATCACGAAGGTGTAGGAATGGTCAGGGCTGCGCCAGTGGCAGACGGAGGTGAAGGACCGGTCGGGGTTCCGGCATTGGTAGACGCGGAAGGATTGGTCGATGCTTGTCGGGAGCCATGCTTCACCAAAGATCGTTTCCAATAATGTCTCATTAGCATGATGCAAACTAAAATGTGAATAGTAGTAACTAAGGACCATTCAAATCAAACTCACCATGGTCGCCGGAGCAATCTGGGGCATCGACGGAGGGGCCTGACCGTTTTTCTTGCACATGGTCTACACATTTGGTTCTCACGAGTCAGTCATATTAGTTAGTAATGCGAACATTATGTGCATGATTGGGCTAATATGCACGAGAAACGTACCACAATGAGCTTGTATAGGCCCGGTTAGACAACTCATTCCGGTTCCTCTCCTCCTCCAACAGCTTAGCCGTCCTCTCCTCCATCTCCCTCTCCCGCTCCGCCGCATCCCTTTTTGCCTCCTCCAAAAGCGCGTGGGTCTTCAATCTATCTTTCTCAACCAATGCCTGCAACACACCACTCCTCGTTAGCATTGTAATCATCGACGGACGCACACACAATGTAATGGAGGAAAGGTGAGAGAGTCCATATGGCGAGCTCCGTGGGCCGTGCACGACGCGTTATCTTAGGATCAGAGCTACTCAGGCGCTTCTTGATCTGCGGGAGAGTCCTAGGACAACATATCAGTCCATCACCAATGGCTTGAGAGCCATGGGACCTCCCGCCACCAGATATCATCACCAGCTCTGTATCAAAAGGATCCTGGCTCAGGTTAAAGTCCTCCCCTTTCCTCGCCTTCCCCTCGTCTCTGTACTTCACAAGCCTGTGGTGGGAGGAGATGTTGGTGAAGCTCTCTGGATAATCTAGGTCAGACTCCGTGAATGGCTTAGCCTTCTTGTACGAGGCCATACGGGCCATGCCATAGAGGTCGAACAGATTTGGCACAGGCTTCTAGTGGTGG
Organism: Triticum dicoccoides; assembly: GCF_002162155.2. Taxonomy (NCBI): domain Eukaryota; kingdom Viridiplantae; phylum Streptophyta; class Magnoliopsida; order Poales; family Poaceae; genus Triticum; species Triticum dicoccoides. Next base: position 199,357,032 of record NC_041382.1, read on the forward strand.
TGCGCCTGAGAGAGAGGAACAAAATATTAGTTAAGGGCTCAAGCTAGCATGAAGAATGATATTTCTATGTAAGTAGGTCATTTTGGAGCTAAGAAAGGTATTATGTCATTTTCGAGGAAAATAAGCTAAGTTTAGGTCATTTTTGAGGTAACAAAGATTATTATGCCATTTTGACCAAAGTATGCTAATTATGTCATTATTGAGCTATCCAAGGTAGTTATGCCATTTTTAGCTAACTATAGCATATTTAGGCATTCTATAGAGCTATCTAAGGTTATTATGTCATTTTAGAGCTAATTATGTCATGAATGAACTAGCTAAGATTAGTTTAGGTCATTATTGAGCTATTGAAGCTAGTTATGCCATTTTTAACTAACTAAAGCATATTAAGTCATTTTATAGAGCTATCTAAGGGTATTATGTCATTTTAGAGCTAATTATGTCATGAATGAACTAGCTAAGATTAGTTTAGGTCATTATTGAGCTATCGAAGGTAGTTATGCCATTTTTAACTAACTAAATCATATTAAGTCATTTTATAGTGCTATCTAAGGTAATTATGTCATTTTAGAGCTAAATATGTCATAAATGAACTATCCAAGGTAGTTATGCCTTTTTTAACTAACTAAGCATATTAAGTCATTTTGGAAGGGATAAATTCTAGCATGAAGAATGAAATTGCATGAATCATGTAGCAAACCACATACCTAGTTATCCCTGTACTCAAACAGGTTGGAGCTCCCTTGATGGTGTGGCACACCTTCCATTTGGTCGAGCTTATCCTTGGCCTTATGGTGTTCTACTAGCCATTCGGGAGAGCACCAGGCATCCACCAATGCCTCCCAGCAGTCCATCTTATCCACACACCATCTCGGGGGCACCTAAGTTAGTCAAGAGAAATTTCAGCGCTACGTCTATGAATCAAATCAAGAAAACTAAGTTCAAGGCCTTAAGAATAGGTAATTACCTGCATGTACTTCTCCCTACTCAGAAACTTTCCGCGACACATCGACTTGGCCCTCCTAATACCCTTCGAGGCGTAGTAGTCTCGAACGGCCTGCACCCGAGCCTCGTGCCATAAGTTCTGAAGTAGGCGCTTGCACTCGGTTTCGACAACCATACACGCGGCCTCCTGCTCTCCCTCTGAAACCTTGTAGAAGGCCTGCAATCAAACAAGACAACACTGTTTAATTAATACAATCACTAGGTAGTGTTGACTTTTAATTCTATAAAGGAGAAATTACCCAAAACCGACGGAACACAATGTCAGCCACCATCTCGCACAAGACACCGGCGACCATCTCCTCCGGCCGGGCCGGGGCAACCAAGTACAGCTCCCAGCTCAGTGCTAGCTGTGGAACCTGACCCTCACCGGGCAACATGACCCACCTAGGGAAGTGCTGCCGGCAAAGCACACCAAGGACCTGGATGGGCCTGTGGACACCACAGGTGTGTACCCAGCCCCTGCAGTATGACAAGGCCAACACATTAGATATTAATTTGACGGAACATGAAGGCAAAAGGTTAAAAAATAGTGTATGCACTTACTTCAACCCGTTAGGCGCAATCAACCACCTCTGGTCAGGGATCGTCGGCACGGGCGGGATCTTTGTACAGCCACGCTTGTAGACCTTCTTGCCCTTCTCAACCAGCTCGTCGTCGTTGTAGCTATCATCTGAAAAGGTGTCCTCGCTACCATCAGTAGGGCCACTAGCCTCCGGAGTCTCGTGGGAAGAAGACTGTGGGATCAGAGTCTTCTGGGACGAAGACTGATGAAGATATGTACCTAGGATAGGGTCATAGGCCTGACCTAGATACCCTCCCCTAAGACGTCACCCTAAAACCAGAAGCATTCGAAGAGGAGTCATCATCCACTCGACCATGAGGACTTCCACTCGGAAGACTTGAAGTCACTCGACCGCTGAGACTGTCACTCGACCACCAGAAGGTCTAAGGTCGCTCCGGACTACAACGGTTGGACATCACCTAATAGCTTTAATGGTCATTATGTCTCTTTATTTACCAGCGTTACCAGTAACGTCTCCCCTTTAATGTACCTTAAACCCTTTGTAATGTGGGCCGGCTGGGGTCCTGGCGCACTCTATATAAGCCACCCCCCTCCACAGGCACAAGGGTTCGCATCTTTTGTAAACTCTCACACACATATAATCCAGTCGACCACCTCCGGGCACCGAGACGTAGGGCTGTTACTTCTTCCGAGAAGGGCTTGAACTCGTAAAACTCGTGTGTACAACTACTCCATAGCTAGGATCTTTCCTCCTCATACCTACCCCCCATTCTACTGTTAGTCTTAGAACCACGACAGTTGGCGCCCACCGTGGGGCAGGTGTCTTAGCAGTTTATTAGAGAAGTTGCGATTCTTCCGATTCTCATCATCATGGTTTCCGGCGGATGATTGGCTGAAGGCCGCGAGATCCGTCTCGGCGCACTCGTCTTCATCGCCGACGACTCCGCTTGGCTCCCCGAGGCTCCACTCGACGTCGAGGCGCTCCCCGTTAACGGGGCGACGCACTTCCGTGCCTGCGTCCGTGGTGTCCTTCTTCAACAGTCGTCGACTCAGTATCGGTCGGCTCCTACGGCATCCTCGCTTCCCGTTGTTCGCCGGCGCTAGCGATCCGGTCGGTCGCGGCTTCAGCGGTGGGTGCGGCATGCGGTGGCCCGCCAATCGGCCACCCCACAAATCGTGGCAATCGAGCCTGGCGAAACTCTCTATGGCATGTTCGACTGGCTCCGTCAAGACAACATCCGAGTGCGACAACAGAGACCCCACAGCGAAAGTCTTGATGGTCAATGGACCACGCAGTCCTCTTGGCTTCACCCGTGAAGACGGTGGCGATGGCATCGGCGATCCATCACATGTCCACGAGGAGTACCACCCTGAACCACTCTCTTCACAGCAGAGGGAAGATCTTCATCGCCGCAATATGGTTGCACTTCACACTCCTATCGTTGGAGAAACCACCGAGGCTCAGGCCTTGGAGGAGGCGTGCCTGGCCAAATTGGCTGAGTGCACTCGACTGGAGAACCTCCAGCATGCACTCAACGAGCATGCTCGACAGCGGATTCCCGAGTCTAGTCGACGACAAATTTTTCCGCCTCCGACTCAGGTATACCGAATTCCCGAGTCTAGTCGTAGCTCGAATAGTAGAGTCAATTCAACCTTCCCAGTCAGAAGCTGGCCAAGGTTTGATGCAGATCCGGGCTTTACTCCGGGCAGTGGGGGAGCAGAATACAGCAGATTCTCAGTCGTGGAATAGGATTCATAGCAGGTCTGTGGTGGCGGATACTGTCTAATCTGCTCATAGCCCAAGATCGCCTCCACAGCGTGAGGGACGTGGATACCAACAGGATCAGTACAGGAACCATGGGCAGTATGATCATCGACTCGACCACGATGACCATCGTCGAGTTCCCACGCCTCCTCCGAGGAGTGGGTCATACGTGCCTCGGCGGCAAGATGACAGGCGCCCCCACAGCAGCGAACGAAGAATTCCTGTCGACCCCAGAGAGCCAGGCTTTGATGCAAGGACTGTCCTCGTTCAAGGTCTGGTTGATAGGAACAGAGCTCACAGAGAAGGCCACGATAGAGATCATCCAACTGGAAGCAGGGTGCACGTTTCAGGACCCGAGTGTTTCAGCAGAGCCATCAGAGCAGCAGTGATTCCTCCCAACTTCAGATTGGCGACTGGAGTCAGCAAGTTCACCAGCGAGTCCAAGCCAGACACTTGGCTTGAGGATTACCGAGTAGCTGTGTAGATTGGTGGTGGTAATGACGATGTGGCCATGAAGCACCTCCCCTTGATGTTGGAGGGATCGGCCAGAGCGTGGTTGAACCAGTTGGCTCCTGGCGACATATATAGTTGGGAGGAACTTGCTCGAGTGTTTGTTAGAACCTTTGAAGGCACTTGCAAAAGACTGGCAAGGTTGACAGAATTGCAGTATTGTGTTTAGAAACCAAATGAAACCTTGAGGGATTATATCCAGAGATGGATCACGTTACACCATACAGTGGAGAATGTGTCAGATCACCAAGCAATTTGCGCCTTCAAGGAAGGCGTTAAATATCGGGAGTTGAACCTGAAATTCGGTCGGACAGGAGATATGACTCTGACTCGGATGATGGAGATTGCCACCAAATATGCCGATGGTGAGGAGGAAGACCGACTCCGGAGTGGCAAACACAAAACAGTCGCCCAAGAAACCAGAGGAGGGAATTCTAGTCGGAAACAGAAGCGAAAAGCTGAACCAGCCGCTCCTGGTGAAGCTTTAGGTGTTACCCAAGGAAAGTTCAAAGGAAAGCCCAAAGGTCCTTGTACTCCCAAAAAAGTTAAGGATAAAGATGGGAATGATGTGTTGGATTTACCATGCCATATTCATACCAAAAAAGATGAAGAAGGGAACATCATTTACCCTAAACACACCACTCGACAGTGTCGTTTCCTGATCCAGTAGTTCCGAGAGAAACAACCCAAGGAAAAGGAAAAGGAGTCGGACGGAGGTGAGGATAGGGAAGAAGATGATGATGGTTTTCCCAATGTCAATTCCACGCTGATGATTTTTGCTGATGTTGAAAGCAAAATTCGATTGAAGGTTATTAACAGAGAGGTGAACATGGTTGCTCCGGCAACACCCAGTTATTTGAAGTGGTCCCAGACGGCCATCACGTTCGACCAATCGAACCACCCAGCGCATATAGCCACCCCTGGGAGGCAAGCACTGGTGGTCGACCTAGTAGTTGAAGGCACTCGACTGACTAAAGTGTTGATGGATGGTGGCAGTGGCATGAATATCCTTTATGCTGAAACCTTGAAGGGAATGGGCATTCCGATGTCCAAGCTTAGTGAAAGCAACATGAGTTTCCACGGTGTTATACCTGGCAAGAAGGCTCAGTCACTCGGCCAGATCGCCCTTGATGTGGTTTTCGGTGATTCTAAGAATTACTGCAGGGACAAGTTGATGTTTGAAGTAGTGGATTTCAAGAGTGCTTACCATGCCATTCTGGGGAGACCCGCTTATGGACGATTTATGGCTCGATCATGTTACGTGTATCTCAAATTGAAGATGCCTGGCCCCAGAGGAGTAATCACTGTCACTGGCAATTGGTAGAAGGCAGAAGAGTGCTTCCAGAAGGGCTCAAAAATTGTCGATGCGCAGATGGCAGTAGTAGAACTACAAGAGTATCAGAAAAATGCAGATCCGAGTGATTTGCTGCGAACCAAGAAGCATGCCACATACTCTGCATTTCAGTCGTCAGGGGAAACGAAGCCGATTCATATTCACCCGACCGATCCCAATGCTGCTCTGACCCATATCTCGTCGACACTCGACAGTAAATAGGAAGAAGTGCTCATCCAGTTCCTCCATGAGAACTGGGACATCTTTGCATGGAAACCTTCTGACATGCTGGGTGTACCCAGGGGACTGGTTGAGCATCATTTGTGAGTCGACCCGAAAGTAAAACCAGTCAAGGAACATCTCCAACGGTCCGCCGTCCAGAAGAGAAAAGCAATTTGCGAGGAGGTAGCTCGGCTCCTGGCAGCTAAGTTCATCCGAGAGATTTACCACTCTGAGTGGCTAGCCAATGTTGTCATGGTCCCCAAGAAGGATGATTCACTTTGCATGTGCATTGACTTCAAGCATATCAATCGGGCCTGCTCGAAAGATCATTTTCCTCTTCCCCGCATCGACCAAATTGTCGACCCAACTGCGGGGTGCGAGCATTTTTCCTTCTTGGACTCCTATTCCGGGTACCATCAGATCCGACTGTATGGACCCGATGAGATAAAAATGGCTTTCATCACTCCATTCAGATGTTTCTGTTATGTCACTATGCCATTCGGCCTGAAGAACGCCGGAGCCACATTCATGAGGATGATCCAGAAGTATCTGCTCACTCAAATCAGTCAGAATGTAGAAGCATGCATGGATGACATTTTAGTCAAGTCACGTAAAGGTTCCGACCTGCTGGCTGACCTTGCCGAAACCTTTGCCAACCTCATAAGGTATGATACCAAGCTTAATCCATCAAAGTGCACATTTGGAGTTCCTGGTAGAAACTTACTCAGTTTTCTCGTTTCCGAACGAGGAATCGACGCTAACCCAGAGAAAGCTGGTGCCATTCTTCGGATGAAACGCCTTGTGCGTGTGCACGATGTCCAGAAGCTTACCAGTTGTTTGGCCGCCTTGAGTCGATTCATTAATTTCTCGTCTCGGTGAAAAGGCACTGCCTCTTTATCGACTGATGAAGAAGTCTGATAAGTTCGAGTGGACTCCCGAAGCTGATGCAGCGTTTGTAGAGCTCAAAGCCCTGCTTTCCACCCAACCGGTGCTTGCTGCACCAATCAGCAAAGAGCCTTCACTGCTTTACATTGCAGCCACTGGACAAGTTGTCAGTACAGTACTCACGGTCGAGCGGGAAGAAGAAGGAAAAACTTATAAATTTCAGCGCCTAGTATATTACATTTCTGAAGTTCTGACTCCATCAAAGCAAAGATATCCCCATTATCATAAGCTTGTTTATGGAATTTACATGACCACAAAGAAGGTTGCACACTATTTCTCTAATCATTCCGTTATAGTCATCAGCGACGCTCCATTATCGGAGATTTTGAACAACAAAGATGCAACTGGTTGAGTGGCAAAGTGGGCGATTGAACTCCTTCCCCTGGATATCAAGTTTGAAGGAAAGAAGGCTATTAAGTTCCAAGCAATAGCTGATTTCCTCACCGAGTGGATCGAACAACTTTCGGCATAGCTTCACTCAGAGCATTGGACCATGTTCTTCGATGGGTCCAAGATGCTGAATGGTTCCGGTGCTGGAGTGGTTTTGGTCTCCCCCCGTGGTGACAAACTCAGTTATGTTCTCCAGATTCACTTTGACTCCTCCAACAATGAGGCTGAATATGAGGCACTTCTGTATGGGTTGCGTATGGCCATTTCACTCAGCGTCCGTCGCCTCATGGTCTATGGCGACTCGGATTTAGTGGCCAGTTAGGTGATGAAGGAGTGGGATGTTAGAAGCCCAGCCATGACTGGTTATTGCAATGCAGTAAGAAAGTTAGAAAAGAGGTTCGAGGGGTTAGAGCTCCATCACATCCCTCGACTAAAAAATCAAGCAGCCGATGATCTGGCAAAGATAGGCTCCAAGAGAGAAGCCATTCCCAGTAATGTGTTCCTGGAGCATATTCATACCCCTTCAATTCAAGAAGATCCCTTCACTAAAGAGCCCCCACAGCCAAAGATTGCCACCGATCCGACTGAAATCGAGATTCCAGCCGTGGTCAACTTGATCATAGAGGTTTTGGTAATCACCCCCGATTGGACAGTACCATATATCGCATACATTCTTAGAAGAGAACTCCCAGAAGATGAAGAAGAGGCTCGACAGATCGTCTGTCGATCTAAGGCCTTTACTGTGATAAGAGGATAGTTGTTCAGAGAAAGTGTGACTGGAGTTTGCCAGAAATGCATAACACCTAAAGAAGGTCGAGTGGTCCTCAATGATATCCACTCGGGGACCTGTGGTCACCATGTCTCCTCTCGGACCATTGTGGCCAAAGCATACCGTGCGGGATTTTACTGGCCTCAGGCAAATGAGATGGCACAAGAACTAGTCAACAAATGTGAAGGTTGCCAGTTTTACTCCAACATGTATAACAAGCACGCGTCAGCCCTGAAGATCATTGCACTCGTCTGGCCTTTTGTTGTTTGGGGGTTGGATATGGTTGGACCTTTGAGGACTGGTAGGAGTGGATTCACTCATGTGCTTGTAGCAGTCGACAAGTTCACCAAGTGGATTGAAGCCAAGCCTGTCAAGAACCTTGATGCCAGTACAGCTGTCTGCTGTCAGCTTCATCAGAAAGATAACATTCAGATATGGTGTTCCACACAGCATCATCACTGACAACAGGTCAAACTTCGATTCTGATGAGTTCAGGACTTTCTATGCTTCACAAGGTACTCGAGTCGACTATGCCTCAGTCGCCCACCCCCAGTCGAATGGGCAAGCTGAAGGAGCAAATGGATTGATTCTCAAAGGACTAAAACCCCGACCGATGCGCGACCTCAAACATGCAGCAGGAGCCTGGGTCGATGAACTTCCATCAGTATTACGAGATTGAGGACGACTCCCAATCGGTCGACTGGCAGAACCCCATTTTTCTTGGTTTATGGAGCCGAAGATGTACTTCTGAGTGACTTGCTCCACAATGCACCCCGAGTCGAGCTGTTCGCACAGGAAGAAGCAGAACAAGCAAGGCAGGATGCTGTTGACCTCCTGGAAGAAGAAAGAGAGATGGCCTTGATCCGATCAACCATCTATCAGCAAGACTTGCGTCGATTCCATTCCAGAAACATGAGGGGTCGAGCATTTAAAGAGGGAGACTTAGTTCTCCTAGTGGATCAGCAGAAACCACACAAGGTTGCTCCCTCTTGGGCAGGCCCCTTCGTGGTCACCAGAGTACTCCACAATGGAGCATACCACCTCTACGACGTCGAGCACAAGAAAGACGAGCCGCGCGCCTGGAATGCGGAGCTGCTCCGCCCCTTTTATACTTAAGCACTCAGTCTGTTGAGATGTAATAAGACCTTTATAGTTTGTTTACCAAAGACAAGAGTTTTACAGTCTTCTAAAAAGATTGTTGATTGTTTACGTTTGTTTCTGAAATCCCCCAGTGGGTGGCTTAGCTGCGAATCCGTTTCGCCTAAGTTTAAAAAATCCTACTGAGTATTGGACAAGCCTCTCACTCGGGGGCTTAGTTGCGAATCTGTTTCGCCTAAGTTTTAAAAAAATCCTACCGAGTGATGAGCAAGCCTCTCACTCGGGGGCTTAGCTACAGTCCAGTACTCGCCTAAGTTTTAAAAATCCTACCGAGTGATGAGCAAGCCTCTCACTCGGGGGCTTAGCTGTAGTCTAGTACTCGACTAAGTTTTAAAAATCCTACCGAGTGATGAGCAAGCCTCTCACTCGGGGGCTTAGCTGCAGTCCAGTACTCACCTAAGT
>NC_041382.1:199366674-199408999 GCF_002162155.2 Triticum dicoccoides
TACTCGCTTAAGTTTCAAAAATCCTCCCGAGTGATGAGCAAACCTCACACTGGGAGGCTTAGCTATAGTCCAGTACTCGCCTAAGTTTCCAAAATCCTACCGAGTGATGAGCAAACCTCATACTCGGGGCTTAGCTGCAGTCCAGTACTCGCCTAAGTTTCAAAAATCCTACCGAGAGATGATCAAACCTCACACTTGGGGGTTTAGCTGCAGTCCAGTACTTGCCTAAGTTTCAAAAATCCTACCAACTGATGAGAAAACCTCACACTCGGGGGCTTAGTTGCAGTCTAGTACTCGCCTAAGTTGAAAAATCCTCTCCACGGAGCTGCGCCACAAGTACACACTACAAAAAAATACACTTCCGTGATGATACGTGTTTGTCACAGTAGGTCGCGTTTTTTGTCACGCATGTACATCCATGACAAATTTATGAAAGAATCAAGATAGTCATACCTGTGCTGTCGTAGAAGTGTTCCATGACATTACCAAAATTATCATCACGGAAGTGTCCACTTCCATGACGATAAATCGCGCGTCACAGAAATGCTTTCGTCAAGGGTGACCAACACATGGCATCCACCGTAACGGAACACCGTTAAGCTATCGGGTCGGGTTTTGGATCCGATAACCCGTTAACAGCCCTGACCAATGGGAAATTTCCACATGTAAAATTCTTATTGGCCGGACGAAACACGTGTCAACTTTTCAGTGGGTCAGTAGGCGCCTATGATACGACGACACGTGGCATGGCCCAACAGAGGCCCATTCCTGTGAAAAGGCCGGTCCGTTTGACTTGGTCAAAAGGTGGCGGGCCGGCCCATGTAAAGCCTGTTCCTGTTCGCATATAGCCCATTTACATCCCGGTAATCCAAGGCCCGTTATGCCCTATCCGAATTAGGCCCAGCAGCATCATCTGGGCCACCCAATATGATTCCAGCCCGTTTTCACTTCTGGCCCATGTATGGCCCATGACGTCTTTCAGCCCATATGAGGCCATATGTAACTATTGGCCTATTAACGGCCCGTGGTGAAACTGGCCCGTAATGAACAGTGTATCACTTTACACCCATTAACGGCCCGTGGTGAAACTGGCCCGTAATGAACAGTGTATCACTTTATACCCATTAACGGCCCATTATTCCGTTGGGCCGTTTCCAGCCCATGTTATCTTTCGGCCTTCTTAGAGCCCATTTATTCTTGGGCTCATTTCCAGCATTCGTTTACTTACGGCCCGTTACTACCATTTTCTGCTTGTGGGCCAAATTCAGCCCGTGGTTACAGTCGGCCCGTTTGTGGTCCGTTAATACGTTGGGCCCTTTTCATAGCGTCATCAAATACGGCCTATTAACGATGGCCCATTATGGTCGGCCCATGAATGGACGATTCCAACTCTAGCCCGTTTACGACCATAATGCGACCTGTTATTGGCCCATGTTTGGCCATTGATCATACTGCCCATATAAGGCCCATTGATGATACGGCCCGTAGGAGGCCCATTGTTTCTACGGCCCTAGAAGGCCCATTATTTCTACGGCCCGTAGAAGGCCCACTATTTCTATGGCCCGTAGGAGGCCCAGTGTCACTACAGTAAATATTAGCCCATGGTTATTGTGGCCTAGTTTTAAAAAATAGGTTATTGCAGCCACTAGCAAACCGCGGAAAAAGAACTGCAATGACTAGAAGCAAACAAATAAACAAGACAACAAGGAAATAAATAAGCAAGCAACTTATGCTAGGCTATCACGGCTATCAAACATATTACATCCACTGGGCATCAAAGTTCGCCACCAGCGCAAATAAACACGCCGACAAAAGAATATACAAAACTAAGAGCACTTCAGAAGGCACTAGGCCTGGCCAGGTCGCCCCCCCCCCCAAACAGCTGAAGAAGCTGAGTAGACCTTAGTTATGAAAATGATAGATGCATCAACACTAGATTTAAGGCATGATGGTGCGCACGGCAGTCCTCTAACATCTTCATTGCATCTTTGACTTCAAGTCGAAGCTGAGCTGAAGCAAGCCTTTCCACTTTAAGTTGAGACTGAAGAAGTCGAACTGATTGAGGCAGCGACTGCATAGAGGTTGTCTCACACCTGCTAGTGAGTAGCTTCAACTCACTTTCATCATCAAGACAGGACCTTGGGGTCATCTCGCTGTCCTCAAGATGGTTTGGCTCACTATCTTCCCTAAAGTTCTGCCTGGTGTAAGAGATACGAGTCTGAAAGAGAAACAAGGAGACACATAACAGGTTTCACAATTATATAAGCAAATAAATGGATCTGTTCTGCATAAGAAACATGTTTTTACAACTACAATTTGAAACTGGTAGTTTTTGCAAACATCCATTCAGATGTAAACAGCAAAAGCAAACAATAGTGGAGGAAATGATGCCTATCCAAATCTATACTAGAACAAAGTTTGAAGGCTTGAGAAGGATGAACTTACATTAAATGTTAACACGGGCTGGACAAAGCCCTTCTCCATGTTGATGGAAGGATAATTCAATAAATTCCCCAAAGAAAATTCTTTATAAGCGTTGCCATTATTCTACATTTTGCAAAGAGTAAATATAGATCAAATAATATTGGAAGAAACAGAGGATAATGAAGCTTAGGTGCGGACTGATGATACATAATCAAATAGCAATTAATTAAGTACAGCATTACAAGGCAAAAGGGAGAGAGGTACTGACAAGAGCAATGCAGAGCCCATTATTGTTTTGAGATCGTATGATCCTTTGAGCAAAGAGATTCATCTGAAATTAGTTTTCATACAAGAGGGAAGGTAAGGCACAAGCAGAAATTTAGGAGTTCAAATTTTAAATTGATATCATAGACAGTACCTAACGCTGGGCTCCCAGCAGTTCTAATAGGGGTTTGACCACTGGAGTAGCGGTAAAGTGTGGTATAGTTGGGCCTGTGTTTTCTGTGGCTGCTGATCTATCTGATTTAACAGCTATCACTACCTTTTCCAAATACCTAGTTTGTACTCCTTGACGACCTGCACTCACCCTCTTCCTTTTGGACACCTATTACGAAAGAACAACATTTGACTGGAAAAACATAGTGTGACGACACATGGAATAGGTACAGAAAATGGATAGGTATGGCATATACTCATATATGATGCTTAAACTAAGCAGATGGTGTAACAAAGTAGAAGTAATGCAAGAGGTCAGAAGCAAAATATGTGCGACCAATACAACTTTGCAAAGTTAGAGCAAGCACCTTGATGGGTGAATAAGATAGGCCATCCTCCACCATGCCAAGTTTTTTAGGCAGTGGATCATTCCGCAATATTCCTCTCGTGCACCCATTCTCATATTCATTTTGATAATGTTCAATATCTGACATGCATGAAAACATAAAAACAAGTGATATTTTCTTTGTAATGCAGAAGTGATTCTAATCCAATACTGCCTCCCTGTAAACCCCTTTGTGCTATCTCTGCAATTCTTTTAAAAGATGCCATGCATGCTGTAATTTGTTGTGTGCATTAATATAATGTGGCCTACTACTCAAAATATGAGAGCTCCAGAAGTGATGACACTTCGCAGATAATAGCTTCAACATATAGTAAAGAAGAACAAGTCGACCTGACCTGACAGATTCAAAATATACTAAGGGAGAACAACTCGACCTGACCAGTCAATCGCAAGAGAAGAGTATCATCTTAAAGAAGAGCAGAAGAGCAAGAAGATTGTAGATATTACAAGTCTTTTAATACAATGTCGGGTGGCCACCCATGATGAACCAGAGCGCACAGAGAAATATTATTCTTTCCGGTCTCTCCATATGTGGCTCACATGCATTTCGAAACTAAAGTAGGAACATTTAGCTAACCAATTAAACATCTCTCAGTTTTACTAATATCAGCAATAATAACAAATATGAATTTGTACAACTAAGCTTTTTTAGCTCGATGGGAGCAGTGCTATTATGACACGAACCACGTAGGCTGATTGTGGTCATCATAAAATGGGGAAAATATAAGCATGATGAGTGCAGTGTTGACCGTGGCAGTGGGATGGCAGATCTGAAGCTGCAAACCGCGCAAAGGGTAGTTAGCAACCGATGTTTGCTTTGAAATAACAACTAAGATTTGGTATGGACAAGAAAGTATGGTCAACAAGTGACAAAGAAATGCAATTATGCTGTCTCTCTATATGTCGCGACATGCATTTGGAAACTCAAATGGGACCTTTAGCTAACAAATTAAATGTGTCGGTTAACTAATATCAGTATCATATCACAATCATATTTGAACAACTAAGCTTTCGAATTCTGAGTGTTGTGTTTTTTAGCTTGAAGGGTAGAGTAATGCTAGTACGACAGAAAGCACCTACGCAGATCATAGTAGAGTAGATAAAAGGGGAAAACCCTAAGCATCAAGAGAAAAATTAGGAAAGTGGAACTAGCTGGACCAGTGGGTGGCACACATGCTTTTCGAAACGAATATAGGAACATTAGGTGACCAATTAAAAGTTCTCTGTTTTAGTGACATGAGCATCATATCAGATTCGTATTTCAACATGTAAGCTTTGGGTTGAGGTCTTGAGGAGCAGTGCTAGCACGACACAAAGCACCTACGATGATGGTAGTGAATATAAAGGGGGAAAACCATCAGCTTTACGAGTATAGTGCCCGTGCCATGGCAGATCTAAAGGTGCAAACTGGACAAAGCTACTTCGCAACCAATGTTTGCTTTCAACTAGCCACTACGATTTGGTACGGACAAGAAAAGTACAGTAAACAAATTACGATCTATTTTCCGGGTGAGATCAATAACTTAAGCACATATGGAAGAGTACCGCCTCTCTTGCGACGCTGTGTAGGCCTATGCTGATACGTTGAGGGTGCTGCGGGTGCGATGGCTGTCGGCGGCGGGGAAGAAGACTTTAGACGGCAGACGGCCGGGTCGGGGGATATATCTTGTTGCCGTGGACGAGGCGGTCGTAGGAGCGGCAACGGCGAGGTGGACGATGGCGCCAATGAAGCGAGAGGAGGTGATGAAAGGATGCTGGTCCAGCATCGTGGATGAGAGATGTCCATCTCTTGAAGTGGACGACGGGGTAGGGGTAGCGGCTCCGGCAAGGTGGAGGATGGGGTCGCAGACGGAGGAGGCTGGCCGCAGTGCGGAGGTTGTCGTGCCGCCGACGGTGTATGAATGGGGAAATGGAGGGGAGGGGATCTCAAACTTTGGGACGCGCTTCTCTGAAATGGGGGAAAGTTACAAACTTATCCCCCGTTTAAAATTTCAGACATCGCGTCGGTTGGGGATAGGAAGGTAATCTCGCATCTCCCAAATATTTGCCGGTAACTATTTCGGGCGAGGAGAGGGTGTTTTGCCGCCCACGGTTGGCGCCCATGGTGTATGAACGGGCCTGACATGTAGGGCGGTTGTGTCACATCTAATGGAAGTTACACATCTGCCCCTATTTAAAATATTAGCCTACATCGATTTCGGGCGAGGAGAGGGTGTTTTGCCGTCCACGGTTGGCGCCCACAGTGTATGAACGGGGCTGACAGGTAGGGCGGTTGTGTCACGTCTGATGGAAGTTACACATCTGCCCCTATTTAAAATATAAGCCTACATCGATTTCGGATGAGGAGAGTTTGTTTTGCCGCCCACTGTGTATGAATGGGGAAATGGAGGAAGAGACACATGTCTTTCGGACGAGCTTGAATCAAATGTGTTTTGCCGCCCACGTTTGGCGCCCACCGTGTCACGTCTGATTGAAGTTACTAGTCTACCCCTATCGATAGCAGTGTAAATCCTATCGATAAGGATGTCAAGTGTCAGGGGTAGACAATAATTTCCATCTCGCAAACACTTGCTTCAAGCATCCCACAAATTATAGTGGGTGTTTAGCCGCTTCGTTCAACACTTGGGAGAATTAGCATTCACGTTTGCCCTGGGACCTGGCAAACTAAATTCAAATCCAATTTGTATTCGATTACGAATATCCACAGATAATTATACATTTTTTATTTATTTCTTCAAAACCACAACAAAGATTTATTCCACCTTTATATATGATTATGATTTAGAAATGCCGTGATCTTCGAATTCAGTAGGTTGGATACACTCTGAGTCAAACTGTTATTTCATCCAATACAATATGCTCACACGACAAACAGTTCACCTTATGTCAATCATACAAGTTCTGAGGATTACCTCGCCTAAAAAATTCGGATCATTACAACACATGGACAACATAGGGGGTGTTGTAACATAATCCATTCAGAGACATGACACAACATGAAAGTACAATAATCTAATGAAAATTTCAACTGGTATCTAAAGAAGAACCAGGATTATCTTGGGCTTCAGATAGCAGAAACAGCAGGACCTCCTCCGTCTTCAAATGCAACATTCTTACTTCCTCCAATTCTTGGGTTGCTTGCATAATGTGTGCCGCTAATTCCGTAATTTCCAGCCTCAAGATAAATATTACCTCATTCATGCCAGCCACACCATCCCTTTCTGCCTCTAGTAGAGCCTCAAGCACTATAATATCTGTGCTCAGACTGCTCTCCGGAGGTGTTGCCTCTGAACTGCTACCATCTGGTAACATGGATGGCGCACTGCTTCCACAAATAGATTATGGGGTTGTACATTGTGTCCTAGTGTGAACGGCATCCTGAAAGGTTTCCGCTGGACATCAGTAAGAGATAGTTATCGTATGATCCAGGCAGTAAGCTTACATGGTAAACGACGGACGAATTATTTCCGAGCATGGCAAACTATATTTAAATGGTTCAAAGGAGCATTAGCCAAAAAGAAATTAAAATGGTAAGATGAAACTAGGGATGTAAGTGGCAAATAAACGAAATCCACCAGTCCCATCTAGTTAGTTTTTGCTACCTCCCTAGTTCATTTTCCTAAAAAAACAAAAACTCTTTTGAACTATCATACCACTAGTGGACTTTAATCAGGATTAAACCGGACCCAGTTGACATCCTTAGTTGAAAGGGAGTGTACAACCGCTATATTTAAGTTGTCAAGGCATCTAAGCAGTTGAAATAATCTGAGAAAGCATTTAATAGTGTGGCCTCATATAAACTATGAAGACAGTCTTGTGATGAAGTTGAGAGGAAAAGTTAAGGACTCAAATGAAATAGGCATGCATTTATTTACGATAGTACAGCAGGCACTGCTGACATATTGGCCAACTCAGGTATAGCGTAACAACAAATAAGCATTTGAATCAAGCAATACAGCAAAGCAGACAACTGAACTATTTGTAATTCAATAGGATTACATGTTGAGGGCACAAGCCAAGAAAGCAGCCCACTCGCATTACATTTCACATGTACCAAAACACACTAGCTTACCATATGTTGCTGTGAAGCCTAGCTGCTGTTGCAATGTTCTTTGAAGATATTGTCAGCATCCCATGGTTGCAAATCTAGTTGTTGTAGTTTATTATGCACCATCTATTTAGGTAAAATTAATTTTAATCGCATGCACTGGTCCGAATTGATCATCAATGGTTCATCTAAACTAATGAAAGAAGGGTGTGTGCATATAACTTTTTCTCAGTTTTCTTGTATTAGTCTATGTGTTGCCGATTCCTAGCGCTGGTTTCCTTTTGTGCCCCGCCCCATCCATCTCTGCCCTAATTAATTGGCAAATTAGTCCAGAAAAATTAAACCAGTGCCCACTTGGTATGCGGGTCAAGTGTTATGTGCAGAGTAAATAGAATCGGAGGGAGTATATCTGCTTCCCTCTATTTTTATGCTTGTTCGAGGTGCCAGCCCCAAAATAACAAATATTTTGCTTGATGGGGTTGGCAGCTCCATAATTAATAGAAGCATCAAATTAGTCATGCAACTTGGGAAGATCAAGAACACACAAACAAGTAATGAACAGAGGCTCGGAGCAGTGATGTAATAGCTAGCATCAGAAAATGTAGGGTAAAACAAACAAAAAGCAGCGGAACCACATGCTAGTTTGCTGATGTGTAATTAAGCATAGAGAACATTAAGCAGTCTGATGGAACCAACAGGTGGCATCAGAACAAAACTAAAGCATATTAACTATATGTGCACTGGTATGTAATTTAGCACATGTAACATGTTCACTTCCAGAAGTATGGCCCTACAGGTGCAAGCAGAATAACGCGTCCCATGAAAAAATGAATGATGCCCTGAAGAAATTCAAAGGTGCGGTGCTTATGCTAGGAAAGTGAACGTAGGCGCCGGCCGTTGGATAATAGTACCTGATTCTCGGCAGCGTATGGGTATCATTGTCATACTTGATAGCTAAGGATCGTCGATGGTGCTCGTGCTGCGGTTGAGTTTGGGCCGGCTGTCGCCGTCATTGAAGCAGCTCCGGTGCTATGGTTGCGGCGCTTGTCGACATACAAGAAAGCTCATCTGTGGTAAGTGAACAGTTGCACGATAAAGAGAAAAACCGAAGGAATAGAAATCGAAATAACCTGATGAGGCTGTGGCATCGGTAAAGCAGGGCCGGTGGAGTTGAATATGGTGTCCGTGGAGCGGGTCTGGTGTAGTCGACGAAGGCTTCGGCGGGCACGTTTGCTACCTCTTGAGCTTGCGTTGGATTTCCCCGAAGAGGAAAGGATGATGCAGCATAGTAGCGTAAGTATTTCCCTCAGTTTTTGAGAACCAAGGTATTAATCCAGTAGGAGGCCACGCTCAAGTCCCTCGTACCTGCACAAAATGATAGCTACGCGCAACCAACGCGATTAGGGGTTGTCAATCCCTTCACGGTCACTTACAAGAGTGAGATCTGATAGATATAATATTTTTGGTATTTTTGGTATAGAGATGCAAAGTGAAAAGTAAAAGGCAAAGTAAAAAAGCAAAGCAAGATTAAAGTGATGGAGATTGATATGATGAGAATAGACCCGGGGGCCATACGTTTCACTAGTGGCTTCTCTCAAGAGCATAGGTATTCTACGGTGGGTGAACAAATTACTGTTGAGCAATTGACAGAATTGAGCATAGTTATGAGAATATCTAGGCATGATCATGTATATAGGCATCACGTTTGTGACAAGTAGACCGAAACGATTCTGCATCTACTACTATTACTCCACTCATCGACCGCTATCCAGCATGCATCTAGAGTATTAAGTTAAAAACAGAGTAACGCTTTAAGCGAGATGACATGATGTAGAGAGATAAATTCATGCAATATGAAATAAACCCCATCTTGTTATCCTCGATGGCAACGATGCAATACGTGCCTTGCTGCCCCTTCTATCACTGGGAAAGGACACCGCAAGATCGAACCCAAAGCTAAGCACTTCTCCCATGGCAAGAAAAACCAATCTAGTAGGCCAAACCAAACTGATAATTCGAAGAGACTTGCAAAGATAACCAATCATACATAAAATAATTCAGAGAAGATTCAAATATTATTCATAGATAGACTTGATCATAAACCCATATTCATCGGTCTCAACAAACACACTGCAAAAAGAAGATTACATCGAATAGATCTCCACGAGAGAGGGGGAGAACTTTGTATTGGTATCCAAAAAGAGAGAAGAAGCCATCTAGCTACTAACTATGGACCCGAAGGTCTGAGGTAAACTACTCACACTTAATCGGAGGGGCTATGATGATGTAGAAGCCCTCCATGATGACGGCCCTCTCCGGCAGAGCTCCGGAACAGGCCCGAAGATGGGATCTCATGGATACAGAAAGTTGCGGCGGTGGAATTAGGTTTTTGGCTCCTCTTCTGATCGTTTGGGGGTACGTAGGTATATATGGGAGGAAGGAGTACGTCGGTGGAGCACCGAGGGGCCCACGAGGCAGGGGGCGCGCCCTAGGGGGTGGGCGCCCCCCAACCCTCGTGACCGCCTCTTTGACCCTTGGAGTAGGGTCCAAGTCTCCTGGATCACGTTCGGTGAGAAAATCACGTTCCCGAAGGTTTTATTCTGTTTGGACTCCATTTGATATTCTATTTCTCCGAAATACTGAAATAGGCAAAAAAACAGCAATTCTGGGCTGGGCCTCCGGTTAATAGGTTAGTCCCAAAAATAATATAAAAGTGGAAAATAAAGCCCAATATAGTCCAAAACAGTAGATAATATAGCGTGGAGCAATCAAAAATTATAGATACATTGGAGACGTATCAGGCATCCCCAAGCTTAATTCCTGCTCGTCCTCGAGTAGGTAAATGATAAAAAGAGAATTTTTGATGCGGAGTGCTACTTGGCATAATTTCAATGCAAATCTTCTTAATTGTGGTATGAATATTCAGATTAGGAAGATTCAAGACAAAAGTTCATATTGACCTAGAGAATAATAATACTTCAAGCAAACCAACAACGCAATTATGTTTTCTTAAAGTAACATGGCCAAAGAAAGTTCATCCCTACAAAATCATATAGTTTAGTCATGCTCCATTTTCATCACACAAGAATGCTCTCATTATGCACAACCCCGATGATAAGCCAAGCAATTGTTTCATACCTTAATAATTTCAAACTCGTGAACTTTCACGCAAT
The DNA here is from genome assembly GCF_002162155.2 of Triticum dicoccoides. NCBI lineage: Eukaryota > Viridiplantae > Streptophyta > Magnoliopsida > Poales > Poaceae > Triticum > Triticum dicoccoides. Next base: position 199,377,161 of record NC_041382.1, read on the forward strand.
ACATGAGCGTGAGCCATGGATATAGCACTATGGGTGGAATAGAATATAATGATGGGGGTTATGTGGAGAAGACAAAAAGGAGAAAGTCTCACATCAACGAGGCTAATCAATGGGCTATGGAGATGCCCATCGATTGATGTTAATGCAAGGAGTAGGAATTGCCATGCAACTGATGCACTAGAGCTATAAATGTATGAAAGCTCAACAAAAGAAACTAAGTGGGTGTGCATCCAACTTGCTTGCTCACGAAGACTTAGGGCACTTGAGGAGGACCATTGTTGGAATATACAAGCCAAGTTCTATAATGAAAATTCCCACTAGTATATGAAAGTGATAACTCAAGAGACTCTCTATATGAAGAACATGGTGCTACTTTGAAGCACAAGTGTGGAAAAAAGGAATAGTAGCATTGCCCCTTTTTATTTATTTTCTTTTTTGGGCCTTCTTTTTTTTTATTTGGCCTTTCTCTTTTTTTGGGACAATGCTCTATTGAATGATGATCATCACACTTCTATTTATTTACAACTCAATGATTACAACTCGATACTAGAACAAAGTATGACTCTATATGGATGCCTCCGGCGGTGTACCGGGATATGCAATGAATCAAGAGTGACAAGTATGAAAAAATTATGAATGGTGGCTTTGCCACAAATACTACGTCAACTACATGATCATGCTAAGCAATATGACAATGATGAATGTGTCATGATAAACTAGATGGTGGAAAGTTGCATGGCAATATATCTCGGAATGGCTATGGAAATGCCATAATAGGTAGGTATGGTGGCTGTTTTGAGGAAGATATAAGGAGGTTTATGTGTGAAAGAGCGTATCATATCACGGGGTTTGGATGCACCGGCTAAGTTTGCACCAACTCTCGATGTGAGAAAGGGCAATGCACGGTACCATAGAGGCTAGCAATGATGGAAGGGTGAGAGTGCGTATAATCCATGGACTCAACATTAGTCATAAAGAACTCATATACTTATTGCAAAAATATACAATCCATCAAAAACCAAAGTATTATGCGCATGCTCCTAGGGGGATAGATTGGTAGGAAAAGACCATCGCTCGTCCCCGACCGCCACTCATAAGGAGGACAATCAAATAACACCTCATGTTTCAAATTTGTTACATAACGTTTACCATACGTGCATGCTACGGGACTTGCAAACTTTAACTCAAGCACTTCTCAAATTCACAATTACTCTACTAGCATGACTTTGATATTACTACCTCCATATCTCAAAACAATTATCAAGCATCCAACTTTTCATAGTATTCAACATACTCAAAAGAAAGTTTCACAAATCTTGAATACCAAGCATGTTATTATTAAGAAAATTACCATGCTATTAAGACTCTCAAAATAATTTAAGTGAAGCATGAGAGATCAATAGTTTCTTTAAAACAAATCCACCACCGTGCTCTAAAAAATCTAAGTGAAGCACATAGAGCAAAATTATAGCGCTCAAAAGATATAAGTGAAGCACATAGAGTATTCTATCAAATTCTAATTCATGTATGGCTCTCTCAAAAGGTGTGTACAGCAAGTATTATTGTGGCACACTAACAACCAAAGACACAAATAATACAAGACGCTCCAAGCAAAACACATATCATGTTGGTGAATAAAAATATAGCTCCAAGTAAATTACCGATGGAAGTGGACGAAAGAGGGGATGCCGTACGGGGCATCCCCAAGCTTTGACTTTTTGGTGTACTTGGGTTATCTTGGGGGTGCCATGGGCATCCCCAAGCTTAGGCTCTTGGCACTCCTTGTTCCATAATCCATCACAAGAATTCACCCAAAACTTGAAAACTTCACAACACAAAACTTAAAGTAGAAAACTCATGAGCTCCGTTAGCAAAAGAAAACAAAAGACCATTTCAAGGTACTGTAATGAACTCATTCTTTATTTATATTGGTGTTAAACCAACTGTATTCCATATTCTCTATGGATTATAAACTATTTTACTAGCCATAGATTCATCAAAATAAGCAAACAACACACGAAAAACAGAATCTGTCAAAAACAGAACAGTCTGTAGTAATCTGTAGCTAGCGCAAGATCTGAAACCCCAAAAATTCTAAAATAAATTGCTGGATTTGAGGAATTTATATATTAATCATATTCAAAATTAATTAACTAAATATCACTCTCCAAATAAAAATTACAGCAGTTCTCGTGAGCGCTAAAGTTTCTGTTTCTTACAGCAAGTTCAACAAGACTTTCCCCAAGTCTTCCCAACGGTTCTACTTGGCACAAACACTAATTAAAACACAAAACCACATCCAAACAGAGGCTAGATAATTTATTTATTACTAAACAGGAGCAAAAAGAAAGGAATAAAAATAAAATTGGGTTGCCTCCCAACAAGCGCTATCGTTTAACGCCCTTAGCTAGGCATAAAAGCGAGGATAGATCTAGGTATTGCCATCTTTGGTAGGCAATCCATAAGTGGCTCTCATGATAGTTTCATATGGAAATTTTATTTTCTTTCTTGGAAACGGTTCCATGCCCTTTTTAATGGAAATTAAATCTAATATTCCATTCCTTCATATCAATAATCGCACCATACGTTCTAAGGAAAGGTCTACCAAGAATAATAGGGCAAGAAGGATTGCGATCTATATCAAGAACAATGAAATCTACGGGCACATAATTTCTATTTGCAACAATAAGAACATCATTAATCCTTACCATAGGTTTCTTAATAGTAGAATCCGCAAGATGCAAGTTTAGAGAGCAATCATCAAAATTGCGGAAATCTAGCAAATCACACAAAGTTTTGGGGATAGTGGAGACACTAGCACCCAAATCACACAAAGCATAAAACTCATGATCTTTAATTTTAATTTTAATAGTTGGTTCCCACCCATCATAGAGTTTTCTAGGGATAGAAACTTTCAACTCAAGTTTTTCTTCATAAGATTGCATCAAGGCATCAACAATATGTTCGGTGAAGGCTTTCTTTTGACTATAAGCACGTGGAGAATTTAGCACGGATTGCAACAAGGAAATACAATGAATTAAAGAACAACTTTCATAATTAAATTCCTTGAGATCCAATATAGTGGGTTTAGCAACATCTAGATTTTTATTTCTTTCAATCCCACTTTCATCAATTTCATCATAAAGATCTAAATACTCCGAATTTTTAGAACGCCTTCTAGGTAAAGGAAGATCATATTCAGTTTCATCAATATTCATATTGTAAAACAAAGATTTAATAGGAGACACATCAATAACTTTTAGATCTTCATCTTGGTTTTCATAGGAATTGGAAGAACACGCTTTAATAAAGGCATCTTTGGAAGCACGCATCCTAGCGGTTCTTTCCTTGCGACTCATTGATATCATGCTTAGGAGGAATAGATCTAAGCTTTAAAGAATCAACCTCAAGAGAAATTCTATCAACGTTCCTAGCCAAATCATCAACTTTAAGCAATTTCTCTTCAAGCAAAGCATTAAAATTCTTTTGTGAATTCATAAACTCTCTAACACTATTCTCAAATTCAGAGGGCATCTTATTATAATTTCCATAAGAGTTGTTGTAGGAATTCCCATAATTATTAGAAGGATTACTAGGATATGGCCTAGGATTAAAATTCCCTCTATAAGCGTTGTTACCAAAATTATTCCTACCAACAAAATTAACATCCATAGATTCATTGTTATTCTCAATCAAAGTAGACAAAGGCATATCATTAGGATCAGAAGAAACACTCTTATTAGCAAATAATTTCATAAGTTCATCCATCTTTCCACTCAAAACATTGATTTCTTCTATCGCATGCACTTTTTTATTAGAAGATCTTTCAGTATGCCATTGAGAATAATTAACCATAATATTATCTAGGAGTTTAGTAGCATCTCCTAAAGTGATTTCTATAAAAGTGCCTCCCACGGCCGAATCTAAAAGATTTCTAGAAGTAAAATTCAATCTAGCATAAATTTTTTGTATAATCATCCACAAATTCAAACCATGAGTAGGGCAATTACGTATCATTAATTTCATTCTCTCTGAAGCTTGTGCAACATGTTCATGATCAAGTTGCTTAAGTTCATAATATCATTTCTAAGAGAGATGATCTTAGCAAGAGGGAAATACTTAGAGATAAAAGCATCTTTGCACTTGTTCCAAGAATCAATACTATTTTTAGGCAAAGACGAAAACCAAGCTTTAGCACGATCTCTAAGCGAAAAAGGAAATAGCTTCAATTTAATGACATCATTATCGACATCTTTTTTCTTTTGCATATCACATAAATCAACGAAGCTATTCAGATGAGTAGCGGCATCTTCACTAGGAAGGCCGGCGAATTGATCTTTCATAACAGGATTCAACAAAGCAGTATTGATTTCCCAAGATTCAGTATTGGCAAGAGGAGAAATCGGAGTGCTAAGGAAATCATTATTATTGGTATTGGTGAAGTCACACAATTTGGTAGTATCTCGAGCCATTGCGACAAACAAGCAATCCAACACACGGGCAAACAAAAAGGCTAGTGAGAAAAAAGGCAAACGGAGAAAAGAAGGAGAAGGAGGTTGGGAAAGAGAGGGCGAATAAAATGGCAAGGGTGAAGTGGGGGAGAGGAAAACGAGAGGAAATGGCAACTAATGTAATGCGAGAGATAGGGATTGTGATGGGTACTTGGTATGTTGACTTTTTGCGTAGACTCCCCGGCAACGGCGCCAGAAATTCTTCTAGCTACCTCTTGAGCTTGTGTTGGATTTCCCCGAAGAGGAAAGGATGATGCAGCAGAGTAGCGTAAGTATTTCCCTCAGTTTTTGAGAACCAAGGTATCAATCCAGTAGGAGGCCACGCTCAACTCCCTCGTACCTGCACAAAATGATAGCTACTCGCAACCAACGCGATTAGGGGTTGTCAATCCTTTCACGGTCACTTAAGAGAGTGAGATCTGATAGATATAATATTTTTGGTATTTTTGGTATAGAGATGCAAAGTGAAAAGTAAAAGGCAAAGTAAAAAAGCAAAGCAAGATTAAAGTGATGGAGATTGATATGATGAGAATAGACCCGGGGGCCATAGGTTTCACTAGTGGCTTCTCTCAAGAGCATAGGTATTCTACGGTGGGTGAACAAATTACTGTTTAGCAATTGACAGAATTGAGCATAGTTATGAGAATATCTAGGCATGATCATGTATATAGGCATCACGTCCGTGACAAGTAGACCGAAACGATTCTGCATCTACTACTATTACTCCACTCATCGACCGCTATCCAGCATGCATCTAGAGTATTAAGTTAAAGACAGAGTAACGCTTTAAGCAAGATGACATGATGTAGAGAGGTAAATTCATGAAATATGAAATAAACCCCATCTTGTTATCCTCGATGGAAATGATGCAATACGTGCCTTGCTGCCCCTTCTATCACTGGGAAAGGACACCGCAAGATCGAACCCAAAGCTAAGCACTTCTCCCATGGCAAGAAAAACCAATCTAGTAGGCCAAACCAAACTGATAATTCGAAGAGACTTGCAAAGATAACCAATCATACATAAAATAATTCAGAGAAGATTCAAATATTATTCATAGATAGACTTGATCATAAACCCACAATTCATCGGTCTCAACAAACACACTGCAAAAAGAAGATTACGTCTAATAGATCTCCACGAGAGAGGGGGAGAACTTTGTATTGAGATCCAAAAAGAGAGAAGAAGCCATCTAGCTACTAATTATGGACCCGAAGGTCTGAGGTAAACTACTCACACTTCATCGGAGGGGCTATGATGATGTAGAAGCCCTCCGTGATGACGGCCCTCTCCGGCGGAGCTCCGAAACAGGCCCGAAGATGGGATCTCGTGGATACAGAAAGTTACGGCGGTGGAATTAGGTTTTTGGCTCCTCTTCTGATAGTTTGGGGGTACGTAGGTATATATAGGAGGAAGGAGTACGTCGGTGGAGCACCGAGGGGGCCACGAGGCAGGGGGCGCGCCCTAGGGGGGTGGGCGCGCCCCCACCCTTGTGACCGCCTCTTTGACTCTTTGGAGTAGGGTCCAAGTCTCCTGGATAATGTTCGGTGAGAAAATCACGTTGCCGAAGGTTTTATTCCATTTGGACTCCGTTTGTTATTATGTTTCTCCGAAATACTGAAATAGGCAAAAAAACAGCAATTCTGGGCTGGGCCTCCGGTTAATAGGTTAGTCCCAAAAATAATATAAAAGTGGAAAATAAAGCCCAATATAGTCTAGAACAGTAGATGATATAGCATGGAGCAATCAAAAAATTATAGATACGTTGGAGACGTATCAGCGTTGTACAGTGCTTTCGGTGAGGCGGATCTGTTGGGGCGGACGAGGGCTTGTATGAAGGGCCAGCGAAGGGGCAGACGAGGGAGTCAGTGAAGGGCCTACGCTGTGGTGGACGAGGGCGCCGGTTAAGCAGATCCGGTGCGGTGGACCATGATGGCGGTCAAGGAGATATGGAGCGGTGGACAAGCCAGTCGCTGAAGCGGCTCCGGTGAAGTGGTGAGTTGGCAGTTGGGGGTTCCAAGGTGCGGAAGGTAGATCCAGCGGGGTGTGAGGTCCACCGCTGCGGCGGAGGACTAGATTCGGCGGCTTGCCGTGGTTGGGGGGGTCGGGGAGGGGAAGGGGAGGGGCTCTGGGGAAGAATGTTGGGGGCAAAGAGGGGGAAACAATGGAGTTACCAAAGCAGCCCTTTTCCGTTCATGTGGCAGGGGTAAAACAGGAATATCGCAGGGCTAGACTTTCGGGCGCGTGATATTTCGATGTGAGCGGAAGTTTGAAAGCTTTTGGCGCCTAAAATTATAATTATTCTGCTCTCGTACGGCCGACTATGATATCATGGCCGACAATTTGTTTGTTTTGCACGCAAAAAAATGTGCAAGTTTTGAAAATCAATGTCTCCAACTCGAAACTTAGATTGTCCATTCAATTCAAATATGGATCATTGAGCTACAACAAGAAAATACCATCATACGGTCCAATTCAAATGAAATTCCAAATGTGTTTATCCTAAATATGATGACAAAAGCAAAAATGTGTATGTGTATGAATAAAGTGGATGATTATAAAGTTTGAACATGCCCGTATGTGTATATCTCTAGGTTTGATATATGAATTTGAAATCATGAAATCCCGGCTTAAAAAATGTACCTCTGTTTAAATGAATTACAAAAGCTAATGATGGAGTCAAATTCCAAAATTCCAATCTTAGGTTTGTAATTCTGGTACATCAAGGTATATCACGCATGTTCAAAATTATCGTTATCTCATAATACAAACTGTGAAACAAATTGATCAACCATGAGTTCACAATATCTCAATTACGCTAAAGTCCCTCAAATATAGACACCTCACTCTTCATCTGAAGTCAACCCCCCCCCACCACACACACACACACACACAGAGAGAGAGAAGTCGTTCTCTCCCCCCAAACACCAACACACGAGCACGTTAACACCCCTCTCTCTTGTAAAGTCCGGACCCCAACATAGGTCTCTATCACTTTGTCTCTCGGGCATGCACACATCTCTTCCCTCACTCTGTAGGTCTCCCGCTATCTCTCTTACCCAAGCACACACACTATGTAGAGTGTATATTTCCCATACACACAAAACGTTGCCCCCAAACGTCTATCTCCCTAGTTATGTGGTTCTCGCGCACTCACCTCACACACCACCCCCACTGCAAACAAGCACACTTTGTCTCCTTGTGCACCACTCTCCTCTTTCTATCTCTCCCACATGCGGACCCGCCCCAGCTCCTTCCCTGTATACATATATGTCATGACTCTTTGCATAGCTCCCTAATGTATAATTGTTCTAGATTTCGCACATTGTTCTCTACACCATCTATTCTAGCTCTCTCATGAAGTCCCTATAACACACATGATGACTCGCTTCCCTTGCGTCTCCGTTCGTAGGACAATTTCGGACAACATCAACATTGTCTCCCTATCGATACGCCATTTATGGACACAAACAACCCCTCTCGCCCCCTCTCTTCCTCTCTCTCTCTCTCTCCGTCACTAGCTCTCTCTTTCTCTCGCTCTCACACCTCTCTCCCACACACACACTCGATGTCTCTTCCAAATAGTCTGCTCCCCCCGCCCGCACCCGTGCTATCTCGCTACTACACATGTCACACCATTCCCCCTTTCCCTTATACTAGGTTTACATCATCAGTGGTCTCTCTACTCCACATACACTCTCTCCCTCTCACACACAAACGCGTGCACAAACACACATAGACACGCACAAACACCCATTTACCTAGATTCTCATCTCTAATTATGTATATGTGTATCTCACACACTCACTCTGTAATTATGTATATGTTTCTCCACGTTACACAACACAAAGCCCCATGTACATGTCTCTCTCTATCCTCCACACACATAGACACAAAGAATCTGTTATCATTGCCTCAGTCTCTAACATATCACACACGCACACACACTCTCTCTCTCTCTCTCGCAAACACGCTCAACAAGGGTTTCCCCGTGAATTACTTACCGTCTATTCATGAACAGTCATGGCAGTACGGCGAACACGAGACGTGAAAAAGAATAAATCTACACGTGCTTAGACCACCTAGTATGACTACTAGGACTAGAGCAAGCCAAAAAGTGCACCGCCGTCACCCCCTCTTTGTTGGCGATGGGAAAATCTTTGTTTTACACAGTCGAGAAGTCATTGTGCTAAGGCTCCACATGCCGAGGCGTTGAATAGAATGTAGATGCTAGTTTACAGAAGCAAGTATCGATAATACGTTTGTATCTCCATACTTATATTTCTTCTCTTATAAAAAAACTGAGTTGGTGATGATGGTACGTGTGCCATCTTGCAATATAGACCGTCCGATCTGTATCTGACGGATGGAAATTAAACTAAAAGATACCCGCACCCCTCTCCACGTTTGTAGACAAGGCCTTCCCTCGTTCATCTTTATCTCCAACAAACCTCATTGTTGAGCAATTAAGAAAGGAATCCTCTGGAACAAACTGGCCTGGTGGCCGCTGCCGGCGTCGTCAATCCTCATGCCTCCGCTCAGTTCGACCACCAACCACCACCACACCCCACTGCTCTTCACCTTATCTCATATTTCTCGAGATATCATTAGTTTTTACACATGGGATTACTCCCGCAAGGGTCAATCACAACAAGTGTTTTATAAAAAAATGCATCTTGATGTTCCGTGCAATGCACGGATCTTGCTAGTACTCCTACACACGACTAAGTTGGTGATGCTGGTGTGTCTGCCATCCGTCGTTTCTGACCATTAGATCTACATCTAACAATTGTGAGGTAAGTTGTTGCCTTTTCTCACCAACATCCCACTTGTCTGCCAATTTGCAGAAAAACCCATAATTAGTATCTTAAAACCAACCACATCCCTCCCTAACCTCACCAAAACAGCCCAAGGAATATATTCTAATTGAAACATAATATATGTCTAGTGACATATGTATATCAAAATTAGAGTGTTTTGTACCAAGTTTGTGAATAAGTATTATTCTAATTATGATTCACTGCAACGGACATGAACATTGCTAGTATTTCCAACCATGCATTTATTTTCCTAGTATTCCATAGTTTTGAGTTTTCCATCAAGATATGAGTCACTCATGGTTGATATTTACTTTCAATCATGTACACATATGCACTATGTAACTGGCCATGCTTATTGGCTTCCAAAGCTTAACTTTCACTCCTACTTACAATATGTAGAGTATTTAACAAAAAACTACCACTTTCAACCAGCCCTAGGAGGAATCTATTGTACAAAAAATAGCAAAAACATACCCAAAATTTCTTACCACGCCAAAAACTACCTAGTACTCCTACCGATTAGGTTCGTTTAAACCCATTTGTGACAGGGTTGGCCCACATGTCCGTGCTGATGAGGCAGCTTAAACCAACACATTTTGTTTGACCGTTTACACGAGGGACCCACATCTGACCTTCTATCCTGTTATTCCCCGTCAAATCATTATTTTTCCTGAACATTACTTCAAATAGTACTGATGCATGTTCGTCGGTGGTGCCGGTGATGAGCGAGTTGGCCGCCACTCCGCTGGACGGGTCGTACGCCGCGCTGGCCTCCGCACGGGTTGGCAGGCTGGCCCGAGCGAGCAAGCCGCCGCGCTGGCCTTCACTCGAGCCAGATGGTTGGCCTTAGTGCGGCGCGCGCGAGCAAGCTGCCGCGCTGCCTTGCCAATCTAGCTAGCAAACCTTGCAGACAAGCAGCTGGACGGAGCTATCTTGGCTAGCTAGCGGCCGCGAGTGCCAGACGGAGCTGGCATCCAGGCTGCCGCAACATGGGCTCCGCACCGCCGGTGGTTTTGACCTCGCCTTCTGCCAGCGGCGGTAGCTGCGTCCCATGGCCGAGGATGACTAGGTGGACGGGCCGGAGGTAGGAGGTCACTCGAGGATTTTTGTTGATAAGAGCATGTATAATGGTTGATAATGTAGTCTTATCTTAAGTTTGCCACGTATGCAAGTGGTAGTAGTTTCTTGGCATTTTAGTCGTTTCTTGCATTATTAGAGCAAGTACAATAGAGCTGAGTCAGCGGGCTATAAGAAATAAACTACTACTACATGTTGGCTATAAGATGGGTTGTAGATGACATGGCACTGGCTTATAGCCAGCAGCTGGCTTTACTATTAACCATGCTCTTAGGGGTTTCTTGTAAGGAACAATGTACGTACTACTAGCGACAAAAGGCGATTCTAGGTTGCGTTGTACTCCAACGAGTACTACTAGTGGTCGCGGGAGTGTATACCTTGTTTTGTGGGTTCAATCCCGGCCGAATGCACAGCGGCCTTTTTAAAAAAAATAGTACTACTACACTTTGCTGCAAGCCAATATTTTACACGGGTAGTTTGAGTTTTGAAGCCAAACGGACGTGCGGCCCCACAATCTGGGTGCACTAGACAGCCTAGCCACATGAATGGGTTTTCCTTCCCAGCATCCCATGGTTCGCCTGCTCGCCCTAGCCGCACCTCGCTTGCAGCCTCCAGCTAGTAGCATATTTAAACTAGCGCCTCCCAATTAATCCCGAGGAGCCGAAAAGGCCTGGAGGGGCATTGGAACTGTGTGATATGGCTCTGTACGCAAAGTGCTCTACTACTACTCTGTAGCTTGTGGCGTTGCATGCATGGACTTCACTCCATTATCAGCTCTACTATAAAGGAAATTCCTCTTGCCATGTTTTTTTTGAAATGGAGGCAAAAGCTTTGCTTCATCTCATTCATAAAGAAGGAACTACTAACAAAGTTCGACGAGATCCATTACACCTCCACAAATGGAAGCGAAAAGCCTGGTCTCGTTGTATCAAATAACTCAAATGTTCTGCCCCCGCAGTAACCGCCGCTGATAAACAGGATGCTAGTGTGTGCGTGAGAGGAGCGGCTGAGTAGGCCAGTTACATGAGAGGAGCGGCTGAATAGAGCACCGAGAGTACCCACTACGCCACTACGCAAGTGTACTTCCCCTGCATTGATAGTACAACGATGGTTCTAGAGAACAGTAGTACCCTCCACTTCCAACTGTAGCTCCTTGGCCCTGAGATTCAAGAGTTCAAAACTGGTGCACTATACTAGACTAGACTAGAAGTACAGTACATCACACTACTAGTTGAGAAAAGTAGTACTGCTACAGTACGAGTACATACTCCTCCGTCACATAATGTAAGACATTTTTTGACACTAGTTGGCGTGTACAAAAAATGGCAAACATACCCAAAATTTCTTAATCCACGCCAAAAACTACTACCTAGTGCCAAAAATTTCTTACTAGTGCTATTATTTACAGTATAATGCAATCCCATAACGTTCCATAATCCCTTTCTTTCAAAAAAATCTCTTCTAGAGAGAAGAATGCTATCTCCACGCGAGCTTCTCATAGGCCAGCGCCACCGCATGCATTCATGTGAGAGAGAGGGAGACATCCATGCAGCTTGCAGAGAGAGGAGAACGCGGGCGGACAGCCAATGGGCTGCATGGGGCATTTTTAGCTACTAACTCCTCCCATCCATGCGCTAGAGATATTTCCGTCCAGAAAGCATGCAGCGAGCCCCTGCCTTGGTATCCGGGTCTGCTCTTATGCGTAGAGTAAAAAGAATCGGAGGGAGTACTAGTAGTAAATAATAGCCTCACCCCTTCGCTGAGGAACGATCTACAGTTGGAAGGGACGAGGCCCTGCGGTTACTACGCTCTTATCTCCTCCTCGCCAGTTCCCCTCCCCCCGAAGAGAAGGCAGTTCGTCGCTGCTCCCATGGATTCGCCAGGCGGTTCTCCTCCTCGTCGGGGCTGGGAGACCTTGGACGACGATCCTGTGGGAGAAATTGCACGCCACTCCGACGTCCTTGCCATCGCAAGACTCGGTGCTTCCTGCACCAACTTTTTCAAGACACTGCTTAAACAGGCCATGCTTGTTGGTCTTCCATTCATCCTCGAGGAGAAGGTTCTTCTATGGGGCAATCCTTCGAACAGTCCACCGCTCCCTGGCCATGGTTGCACGTTGACTCCGCTAGAGTTGCCGACGTTGAGAGGTAGTCGGATTTTGTCCGATGAGCAGGTCAGTAATGGAGTTTGATCATGTAGTACTTAGTTATTCCATTTCCATCTCGTAATTTCTCCGCTGCCCACCGTCTTATATATAGGTCTGGGTTGGTGCCAATGAAGATTGGCTTGCATACCTCCGGCCGGATACCACCATCATTTTGCACATCCACAGCAGTGCGGCCGTTCCGGTATACCCCTTCTCCACCATTGGGATCGGCCTTCCGGACTGGCTGTGCAAGAATACGTATGATGATGCCTACATGAGATTGAAGAAGATAGCAATTGCGGACCCGCCGACAAAGCGACGCGGCTACGACGATTACTATCTCATCACGGTGTTCGACATAAAGATTGCCATCAATGCAGGAGGCAGTAACGGCAGAGGCTGGCGCATGTTGGCGACGGAAGATTTGTACCCCTACACGTTCGAAGATGCCGTGCGCCATCTAGGCCGCATCTTCGCGGTGACAAGCCAGGGGACTTGTTTCATCTGGTTGACATCCTATGGTATGGGAGATTACAAACGGAATGCACAAACCATCATTTGCATCCCTAATGGTACTCCATTATTTTGCAGGGACTAGTCATCCCCCGATCAAAATAAGATCGCCGATCCTGGATGTGCATTTGCATCCGCGATTTGGTCTAACCTGGAACCTTGTAGCTGACTTTGTCATATTGGGATCAACTATCTTAGCAGTCGTTACCCATGGTACCACTGATGTGCAACATGGTCACATAATCTACCACGATTGGACCGTCACCATCTACCCAGGTATTCCATTTTTTATCCCTCTCGCCTTCTCTTTCATTGTTGTACTAGTAGTATACTTTGTAGTACTAGTAGGAGTACTTTTTACCTTGGAGGACGCGTATAGCTAGCTAGGCCCTTGAAGACATGAACCCACTAGCTGCCACCATTTTTGTTTTTCCATGTCTTACTATCTCATCCATGTAGCCAAGAGTGGCTATATATAATAAGCCGGTTATTTTACTTCCTCTATACCGGAGTAGTACTATTTGCTGCACAATATTACTGACTGCCACACTTGAGCACAACATTATTGTGCATGGACCTTGACTATGTACGTCACCATGTGTCCAGATCTGGGATGCCGCGTGTACCAGATGAACGGCGCCGAGTTCGACCCCCGTGATGCTACATTGGTGCCGAGGAACACTCTTGGAGAGTACTCGCTTTTCATCGGGGACAGCTACCCCATTGTGAAGCGGATGCCACCTTCCGTGCACGACACGGAAGGCCTGCCATTCATGAAGCATGGTTGTGTCTTTAGTGCGCACCGCCAGATGAACGACGTGCTGGGACACGCTACCCTGATTTATGCCGCTTCAGCTTGGATGAGTCTCCATCGTGTGGAACCGGACTAGAAAGCTGCGACAATGATTCCCGTTGCCCACCGCTATGGATCGTGCCATCCATGAAGTACACCTGGGACTGGAACCTGGAGGAGGACATGTAGCCCATCTATAACATGTAAGTGGAGTACGGTAATTATGAACGGTAGTGCTATGAATATATGTAGACTAGTCGTGCACAAATTTATCACATGAGTTGGAGATGAACTTGTGTGGCATACTGGCATTTGTCCTTTAGAATTTATTACTAGTAAATGTGTTATGTGTACGTGCAACTTGTGTGGTTGTTGCACAGGCTCCAACACGCTCTTTGAGAAAAAAAAGGTGGCACGGCTTTGGATATACATGACGTGGCGGCATCATACAGTAGCATCATTCTGTTGGGGAACGTAGCAGAAATTCAAAATTTTCTACGCATCACCAAGATCAATCTATGGAGAAGTCTACCAACGAGGGAAGGAGAGTGCATCTACATACCCTTGTAGATCGCTACGCGGAAGCATTCAAGTGAACGGGGTTGATGGATTCGTACTCGTCGTGATGCAAATCACCGATGATCCTAGTGCCGAACGGACGGCACCTCCGTGTTCAACACACGTACAGCCCGGTGACGTTTCCTACGCCTTGTTCTAGCAAGGGGAGAAGGAGAGGTTGGGGAAGACTCCATCCAGCAGCATCACGACGGTGTGGTGGTGGTGGAGGAGCGTGGTACTCCAGCAGGGCTTCGCCAAGCACCGCAAGAGACGAGGAGGGAGAGGGGTAGGGCTGCGCCAAGAAGGAGAGGAACTCGTGTGTCTTGCAGCCTCCAATACCTCAAGTATATATAGGGGAAGGGGAGGGGCTGCGCCCCCACCTAGGGTTCCCTTCCTAGGGGTGGCGGCAGCCCCCAGATCCCATCTGGGTGGCAGCCACAAGGGGGAGAGGGGGAGGCGCACCTGGGGTGGGCCTTAGGGCCCATCTACCCTAGGGTTTTCCCCTTCCCCTCTTGGAGGCGCCTTGGGCCTTGGTGGGAGGCGCCCCAGCCCAACTAGGGGCTGGTCCCTTCCCACTATTGGCCCATGTAGGCCTTCGGGGCTGGTGGCCCCACCTGGTGGACCCCCGGACCCCTCCGGTGGTCCCGGTACACAACCGGTGATGCCCGGAACACTTCCGGTGGCCAAATCCATACTTCCTATATATCAATCTTTACCTCCGAACCATTCCGGAACTCCTCGTGACGTTCGGGATCTCATCTGGGACTCCGAACAACATTCGGTAACCACGTATATCTATTCCCTATAACCCTAGCGTCATCAAACCTTAAGTGTGTAGACCCTACGGGTTCGGGAGTCATGCAGACATGGCCGAGAAAACTCTCCGGCGAACAACCAACAGCGGGATCTGGATACCCATGTTGGCTCCCACATGTTCCACGATGATCTCATCGGATGATCCATGATGTCAAGGACTTAATCAATCCCGTATACAATTCCCTTTGTCTAGCGGTACGATACTTGCCCGAGATTCGATCGTCGGTATCCCGATACCTTGTTCAATCTCGTTACCGGCAAGTCTCTTTACTCGTTCCGTAACACATCATCCCGTGATCAACTCCTTGATCACATTGTGCACATTATGATGATGTCCTTACCGAGTGGGCCCAGAGGTACCTCTCCGTTTACACAGAGTGACAAATCCCAGTCTCGATTCGTGCCAACCCAACAGACACTTTCGGAGATACCTGTAGTGTACCTTTATAGCCACCCAGTTACGTTGTGATGTTTGGCACACCCAAAGCACTCCTATGGTATCCGGGAGTTGCACAATCTCATGGTCTAAGGAAATGATACTTGACATTAGAAAAGCTTTAGCATACGAACTACACGATCTTTGTGCTAGGCTTAGGATTGGGTCTTGTCCATCACATCATTCTCCTAATGATGTGATCCCGTTATCAACGACATCCAATGTCCATGGTCAGGAAACCGTAACCATCTATTGATCAACGAGCCAGTCAACTAGAGGCTTACTAGGGACATGGTGTTTTCTATGTATCCACACATGTATCTGAGTTTCCTATCAATACAATTCTAGCATGGATAATAAACGATTATCATGAACAAGGAAATATAATAATAACCAATTTATTATTGCCTCTAGGGCATATTTCCAACAGTCTCCCACTTGCACTAGAGTCAATAATCCAGTTCACATCGATATGTGATTAACACTCAAGGTCACATCCCCATGTGGCTAACACCCAAAGAGTTCTGGGTTTGATCATGTTATGCTTGTGAGAGAGGTTGTAGTCAACGGGTCTGCAACATTCAGATCCGTATGTACTTTGCAAATTTCTATGTCATCTTGTAGATGCAACTACTACGCTACATTTGGAGCCATTTCAAATAATTGTTCTACTTGGAGCTATTCTAAATTGTTGCTCCATTATACGTATCCGGTATCTCTACTCAGAGCTATCCGGATAGGTGTTAAGCTTGCATCGACGTAACTCTTTACGTCGAACTCTTTATCACCTCCATAACCGAGAAACATATCCTTATTCCTCTAAGGATAATTTAGACCGCTATCTGGTGATCTACTCCTAGATCACCTTTGTACCCTCTTGCCAAATATTTGGCAAGGCACACATTAGGTGTGGTACTCAGCATGGCATACCGTATGGAGCCTATGACAAAAGCATAGGGGACGACCTTCGTCCTTCCTCTTTCTTCTGTCGTGGTCGAGCTTTAAGTCTTAACTTCATACCTTACAACTCAGGCAAGAACTCCTTATTTGACGGATCCATCTTGAACACCTTCAAGATCATGTCAAGGTATGTGCTCATTTGAAAGTACCATTAAGCGTTTTGATCTATCCTTATAGATCTTGATGCTCAATGTTCAAGTGGCTTAATCCAGGTTTTCCATTGAAAAACACTTTTCAAATAACCCTATATGCTTTCCAGAAATCCTACATCATTTCCGATCAACAATATGTCAACAACATATACTCATCAGAAATTTTATAGTGCTCCCACTCACTTCTTTGGAAACACAAGTTTCTCATAAACTATGTATAAACCCAAAATCTTTGATCATCTCATCAAAGCGTACATTCCAACTCCGAGATGCTTACTCTAGTCCTTAGAAGGATTGCTGGAGCTTTGCATACTTGTTAGCATTTTTCCAGGATTGACAAAACCTTCTGGTTGTATCTTATACAACCTTTCCTCAAGAAAATCGTCGAGGAAACAATGTTTTGACATCCTATCTGCATGATTTTATAAATAATGCAGTAACTGCTAACATAATTCCAACAGACTTTTAGCATCGCTACGTGTGAGAAAGTCTCATCGTAGTCAAATCCTTGAACTTGTCGGAAACATCTTAACAACAAGTCGAGCTTTCTCAATGGTGACACTTACCATCATTGTCTGTCTTCCTTTTAAAATCCATATGTACCTAATAGCCTTACGACAATCAAGTAGCTCTTCCAAAGTCTACACTTTGTTTTCATACATGGATCCTCTCTCGGATTATATGGCCTCGAGCCATTTTGGAATCCAGGCCCACCATCACTTCTCCATAGCTCGTAGGTTCATTGTTGTCTAGCAACACGACTTCCGAGACAGGATTACATACAACTCTGAAGTAGTACGCATCCTTGTCATCCCACGAGGTTTGGTAGTGACTTGATCTGAAGTTTCATGATCACTATCATAAGCTTCCACTTCAATTGGTGTAGGTGCCATAGGAACAACTCCCTGTGCCCTGCCACACACTAGTTGAAGAGACGGTTCAATAACCTCATCAAGTCTCCACCATCCTCCCACTCAATTCTTTCGAGAGAAACTTTTCCTCGAGAAAGGACCCGATTCTAGAAACAATCCCTTATTGCTTTCGGATCTAAGACAGGAGGTATACCCAACTGTTTCGGGTGTCCTATGAAGATGCATTTGTCCGCTTTGGGTTCGAGCTTATCAGCCTGAAACTTTTTCACATAAGTGTCGCAGCCCCAAACTTTTAAGAAATGACAGCTTAGGTTTCTCTAAACCATAGTTCATACGGTGTTATCTCATCAGAATTACGTGGTGCCCTATTTAAAGTGAATGTGGTTGTCTCTAATGCCTAACCCATAAACTATCGTGGTAATTCGATAAGAGACATCATGGTATGCATCATATTCAATAGGGTGCAGTTATGATGTTCGAACACACCATCACACTATGGTGTTCCAGGCTGTATTGGTTGTGAAACAATTTCCACAATGTCTTAATTATGTGCCAAACTTGTAATTCAGATATACATCTCTACGATCATATCATAGACATTTTATCCTCTTGTCACGACGATGTTCAACTTCACTCTGAAATTACTTGAACCTTTCAATAATTCAGACTTATGTTTCATCAAGTAAATATACTCAGTATCTACTCAAATCATTTGTGAACTAAGAACATAATGATATCCACTACATGCCTCAGCACTCATTGGACTGCGCACATCAAGATGTATTACTTCCAACAAGTTGCTTTCTTGTTCCATTTTACTGAAAACGAGGCTTTCAGTCATCTTGCCCATGTGGTATGATTTGCATGTCTCAAGTGATTCAAAATCAAGTGAGTCCAAACGATCCATCTATATAGAGTTTCTTCATGCATATCTACCAACAAACATGGTTCGCATGTCTCAATCCTTTCAAAAATGAGTGAGTCCAAAGATCCATCAACATGGAGCTTCTTCATGCGTTTTATACCAATATGACTCAAATTGTAGTGCCACATTTGTGTGGTACTATCATTACTATCTTATACCTTTGGCATGAAAATGTGTATCACTATGATCGGGATGGTATTATTCAAATAAACAGAGTAACCATTATTCTCCTTAAATGAATAATCGTATCGCGATAGACATAATCCAATCATGTCTATGCTCAACGCAAACACCAAATAACAATTATTTAGGTTTTAATACCAATCTGGATGGTAGAGGGAGCGTACGATATTTGATCAACCTTGGAAATACTTCCAACACATATCGTCATCTCACCTTTTAGCTAGTCTCCGTTTATTCCGTAGCCTTTTGTTTTGAGTTACTAACACTTAGCAACCGAACCGGTATCTAATACCCTAGTGCTACTAGGAGTACTCGTAAAGTACACATTATAATGCATATCCAATATACTTCTGTCGACCTTGCCAGCCTTCTCATCTACCAAGTATCTAGGGTGGTTCTGCTTCAGTGACTGTTCCCCTTATTACAGAAGCACTTAGTCTCGGGCTTGGGTTCGACTTTGGGTTTCTTCACTAGAATAGCAACTGATTTGTTGTTCCATGAAGTATCCCTTTCTTGCCCTTGCCCTTCTTGAAACTAGTGGTTTTACTAACCATCAACGATTGATGCTCCCTTTTGATTTCTACTTTTCGCGGTGTCGTGAATGGCTCAAGGATCATATCTATCCCTGATATGTTATAGTTCATCACGAAGCTCTAGTAGCTTGGTGGCAGTGACTTTGGAGAACCATCACTATTTCATCTGGAAGATCAACTCCCACTCGATTCAAGCGATTGTTGTACTCAGACAATCTGAGCACAAGCTCAAGATTGAGCTTTTCTCCCTTATTATGCAGGCAAAGAAAATCGTCGGACGTCTTATACCTCTTGACGTGGGCAAGAGCCTGAAATCCCAATTTCAGTCCTTGGAACATCTCATATGTTCTGCGGTGTTTCAAAAACGTCTTTGGTGCCTCAATTCTAAACCATTTAGCATTACACACTGAAATATCATGTAGTCATCAAAACGTGTATGTCAGATGTTCACAACATCCACAGACGACGTTCGAGGCTCAGCACACTGAGCGGTGCATTAAGGACATAAGCCTTCTATGAAGCAATGAGGACAATCCTCAGTTTATGGACCTAGTCCGCATAATTGCTACTATCAACTTTCAACTAAATTTTCTCTAGGAACATATCTAAACAGTAGAACTGAAGCGCGAGCTACGACATAATTTGCGAAGACCTTTTGACTATGTTCAGGATAATTAAGTTCATCTTATGAACTCCCACTCAGATAGACATCCCTCTAGTCATCTAAGTGATTACATGATCCGAGTCAACTAGGTCGTGTCCGATCATCACGTGAGACGGACTAGTCATCATCGGTGAACATCTTCATGTTGATCGTATCTACCATACGACTCATGCTCGACCTTTCGGTCTCTTGTGTTCCGAGGCCATGTCTGTACCTAAGTGTTTCGCGTGTGTAAATCTGTCTTACACCCGTTGTATGTGAACGTTAGAATCTATCACACCCGATCATCACGTGGTGCTTCGAAACGACGAACTTTCACAACGGTGCACAGTTAGGGGGAACACTTTCTTGAAATTTTAATGAGGGATCATCTTATTTAAGCTACCGTCGTTCTAAGCAAATAAGATGTAAAACATGATAAACATCACATGCAATCAAATAGTGACATGATATGTCCAATATCATTTTGCTCCTTTTGATCTCCATCTTTGGGGCCCCATGATCATCGTTGTCACCGGCATGACACCATGATCTCCATCATCATGATCTCCATCATCGTGTCTTCATTAAGTTGTCTCGCCAACTATTACTTCTACTACTACAGCTAATGGTTACCAATAAAGTAAAGTAATTACATGACGTTTATATTGACACGCAGGTCATAAATAAATTAAGACAACTCCTATGGCTCCTGCCGATTGTCATACTCATCGACATGCAAGTCGTGATTCTTATTACAAGAACATGATCATCTCATACATCATATATATCATTCATCACATCCTTTGGCCATATCACATCACAAAACACTTGCTGCAAAAACAAGTTAGACGTCCTCTAATTGTTGTTGCAAGTTTTTACGTGGCTGCTATAGGTTGCTAGCAAGAACGTTTCTTTCCTACGCCAAAACCACAACGTGAATTGCCAATTTCTATTTACCCTTCATAAGGACCCTGTTCATCGAATCCGATCCGACTAAAGTGGGAGAGACAGACACCCGCCAACCACCTTATGCAACTAGTGCATGTCAGTCGGTGGAACCGGTCTCACGTAAGCGTACGTGTAAGGTTGGTCTGGGCCGCTTCATCCCACGATGCCGCCGAATCAAGATAAGACTAGTAACGGTAAGCATATTGAACAAAATCAACGCCCACAACTACTTTGTGTTCTACTCGTGCATAGAAACTACACATAGACCTAGCTCATGATGCCACTGTTGGGGAACGTAGCAGAAATTCAAAATTTTCTACGCATCACCAAGATCAATCTATGGAGAAGTCTACCAACGAGGGAAGGAGAGTGCATCTACATACCCTTGTAGATCGCTATGCGGAAGCGTTCAAGTGAACGGGGTTGATGGAGTCGTACTCGTCGTGATCCAAATCACCGATGATCCTAGTGCCGAACGGACGGCACCTCCGTGTTCAACACACGTACAACCCGGTGACGTCTCCTACGCCTTGATCCAGCAAGGGGAGAAGGAGAGGTTGGGAAAGACTCCATCCAGCAGCATCACGATGGCGTGGTGGTGGTGGAGGAGCGTGGTACTCCAGCAGGGCTTCGCCAAGCACCGCAAGAGACGAGGAGGGAGAGGGGTAGGGCTGCGCCAAGAAGGAGAGGAACTCGTGTGTCTTGCAGCCTCCAATACCTCAAGTATATATAGGAGAAGGGGAGGGGCTGCGCCCCCACCTAGGGTTCCCTCCCTAGGGGTGGCGGCAGCCCCCAAATCCCATCTGGGTGGAGGCCACAAGGGGGAGAGGGGGAGGCGCACCTGGGGTGGGCCTTAGGGCCCATCTGCCCTAGGGTTTGCCCCCATCCCCTCTTGGAGGCGCCTTGGGCCTTGGTGGGAGGCGCCCCAGCCCACCTAGGGGCTGGTCCCTTCCCACTATTGGCCCATGTAGGCCTCCGGGGCTGGTGGCCCCACCTGGTGGACCCCCAGACCACTCCGGTGGTCTCGGTACACTACCGGTGATGCCCGGAACACTTCCGGTGGACAAAACCATACTTCCTATATATCAATCTTTACCTCCGGACCATTCCAGAACTCCTCGTGACGTCCGGGATCTCATCCGGGACTCCAAAAAACATTCGGTAACCATGTATATCTATTCCCTATAACCCTAGCATCATCGAACCTTAAGTGTGTAGACCCTACGGGTTCGGGAGTCATGCAGACATGGCCGAGAAAACTCTTCGGCCAACAACCAACAGCGGGATCTGGATACCCATGTTGGCTCCCACATGTTCCACGATGATCTCATCGGATGAACCACGATGTCAAGGACTTAATCAATCCCGTATACAATTCCCTTTGTCTAGAGGTACGATACTTGCCCGAGATTCGATCGTCGGTATCCCGATACCTTGTTCAATCTCGTTACCGGCAAGTCTCTTTACTCGTTCCGTCACACATCATCCCGTGATCAAATCCTTGATCACATTGTGCACATTATGATGATGTCCTTACCGAGTGGGCCCAAAGATACCTCTCCGTTTACACGGAGTGACAAATCCCAGTCTCGATTCGTGCCAACCCAACAGACACTTTCGGAGATACCTATAGTGTTCCTTTATAGCCAACCAGTTACGTTGTGACGTTTGGCACACCCAAAGCACTCCTACGGTATCCGCGAGTTGCACAATCTCATGGTCTAAGGAAATGATACTTGACATTAGAAAAGCTTTAGCATACGAACTACACGATCTTTGTACTAGGCTTAGGATTGGGTCTTGTCCATCACATCATTCTCCTAATGATGTGATCCCGTTATCAACGACATCCAATGTCCATGGTCAGGAAACCGTAACCATCTATTGATCAATGAGCCAGTCAACTAGAGGCTTACTAGGGACATGGTGTTGTCTATGTATCCACACATGTATCTGAGTTTCCTATCCATACAATTCTAGCATGGATAACAAATGATTATCATGAACAAGGAAATATAATAATAACCAATTTATTATTGCCTCTAGGGCATATTTCCAAAACATTCGCTATAGTTGTACTAGTACACTCCTACTAGGACGACAAGTCCTATAAAACCTTGCGCCAGAAATCCTTCTTGCTACGTCTTGAGCTTGCGTTGGTTTTCCCCGAAGAGGAAGGGATGATGCAACAGAGTAGCATAAGTATTTCCCTCAGTTTTTGAGAACCAAGGTATCAATCCAGTAGGACGCCACGCTCAAGTCCCTCGTACCTGCACAAAGTGATAGCTACTCGCAACCAACGCGATTAGGGGTTGTCAAGCCCTTCACGGTCACTTACGAGAGTGAGATCTGATAGATAGAATATTTTTGGTATTTTTGATATAAAGATGCAAGGTAAAAAGTAAAGGCAAAGTAAATAGCAAAATAATATTAAAGTAATGACGATGGATATGATGAGAATAGACCCGGGGCCATAGGTTTCACTAGTGGCTTCTCTCAAGAGCATAAGTATTCTACGGTGGGTGAACAAATTATTGTTGAGCAATTGATAGAATTGTGCATAATTATGAGAATATCTAGGCATGATCATGTATATAGGCATCACGTCTGTGACAAGTAGATCGAAACGATTCTGCATCTACTACTATTACTCCACTCATCGGCCGCTATCCAGCATGCATCTAGAGTATTAAGTTAAAAACAGAGTGATGCCTTAAGCAAGATGACAAGATGTAGAGAGATAAATTCATGCAATATGAAATAAACCCCATCTTGTTATCCTCGATGGAAACGATACAATACGTGCCTTGCTACCCCTTTTGTCACTGGGTAAGGACACTGCAAGATCGAACCCAAAGCTAAGCACTTCTCCCATGGCAAGAACTACAAATCTAGTTGGCCAAACCAAATGGGTAATTCGAAGAGACTTGCAAAGATAACCAACCATACATAAAAGAATTCAAAGAAGATTCAAATATTACTCATAGATAGACTTGATCATAAACCCACAATTCATCAGTCTCAACAAACACACCGCAAAAAGAAGATTACATCGGATAGATCTCCACGAGAGAGGGGGAGAACTTTGTATTGAGATTCAAAGAGAGAGAGAAGAAGCCATCTAGCTACTAACTATGGACCCCAAGGTCTGAGGTAAACTACTCACACTTCATCGGAGAGGCTATGGTGATGTAGAAGCCCTCCATGATGACGGCCCTCTTCCGGCGAAGCTCCGGAACAGGCCCCAAGATGGTATCTCGTGGATACAGAAAGTTGTGGCGGTGGAATTAGGTTTCTGGCTCCTGTTCTGATTGTTTGGGGGTACGTTTGTATATATAGGAGGAAGAAGTACGCCGGAGGAGCAACGAGGGGCCCACGAGGCAGGGGGCGCGCCCTAGGAGGGGCGCCCCCACCCTCGTGACCGCCTCTTTTGTTCCTTGGAGCAGGGTCCAAGTCTCCTGGATCACGTTCGGTGAGAAAATCACGTTCCCGAAGATTTTATTCCGTTTGGACTCCGTTTGATATTCCGTTTCTTCGAAACACTGAAATAGGCAAAAAACAACATTTCTGGGCTGGGCCTCCGATTAATAGGTTAGTCCCAAAAATAATATAAAAGTGGAAAATAAAGCCCAATATAGTCCAAAACAGTAGATAATATAGCATGGAGCAATCAAAAATTATAGATACGTTGGAGATGTATTAGGCATCCCCAAGCTTAATTCCTGCTCGTCCTCGAGTAGGTAAATGATAAAAAGAGAACTTTTGATGCGGAGTGCTACTTGGCATAATTTCAATGCAAATCTTCTTAATTGTGGTATGAATATTCAGATTAGAAAGATTCAAGACAAAGGTTTATATTGACATAGAAAATAATAATACTTCAAGCATACTAACAAAGCAATTATGTCTTCTCAAAATAACATGGCTAAAGAAAGTTATCCCTACAAAATCATATAGTCTGGCTATGCTCCATCTTCCCCACACAAAGTATTTAAATCATGCACAACCCCGATGACAAGCCAAGCAATTGTTTCATACTCTAACTTTTTCAAAACATTTTCAATCTTCACGCAATACATGAGCGTGAGCCATGGATATAGCACTATAGGTGGAATAGAGTGGTGGTTGTGGAGAAGACAAAAAGGGAGAAGATAGTCTCACATCAACTAGGCGTATCAACGGGCTATGGAGATGCCCATTAATAGATATCAATGTGAGTGAGTAGGGATTGCCATGCAACGGATGCACTAGAGCTATAAATATATGAAAGCTCAACAAAAGAAACTAAGTGGGTGTGCATCCAACTTGCTTGCTCATGAAGACCTAGGGCAATTTGAGGAAGCCCGTCATTGGAATATACAAGTCAAGTTCTATAATGTAAAATCCCCACTAGTATATGAAAGTGATAACATGAGAGACTCTCTATTATGAAGATCATGGTGCTACTTTGAAGCACAAGTGTGGTAAAAGGATAGTAACATTGTCCCTTCTCTCTTTTTCTCTCATTTTTTATGGCCTTTCTTCCTTTTTATGGCCTTTCTCTTTTTTTATTTGGGCTTCTTTGGCCTCTTTTTTTTCGTCCGGAGTCTCATCCCGACTTGTGGGGGAATCATAGTCTCCATCATTCTTTCCGCACTGGGACAATGCTCTAATAATGATGATCATCACACTTTTATTTTTCTTACAACTCAACAGTTACAACTCGATACTTAGAACAAAATATGACTCTATGTGAATGCATCCGGCGATGTACCGGGATATGCAATATGACAATGATGAATGTGTCATGATGAACTAGATGGTGGAAAGTTGCATGGCAATATATCTCGGAATGGCTATGGAAATGCCATAATAGGTAGGTATGGTGGCTGTTTTGAGGAAGGTATATGGTAGGTGTATGATACCGGCGAAAGTTGCGCGGTATTAGAGAGGCTAGCAAGGGTGGAAGGGTGAGAGTGCGTATAATCCATGGACTCAACATTAGTCATAAAGAACTCATATACTTATTGCAAACATTTAGAAGCTATCAAAGCAAAGTACTACGCGCATGCTCCTAGGGGGGTAGATTGGTAGGAAAAGACCATCGCTCGTCCCCGACCGCCACTCATAAGGAAGACAATCAATAAATAAATGATGCTCCGACTTCATCACATAACGGTTCACCATACGTGCATGCTACGGGAATCACAAACTTCAACACAAGTATTCTTTGAATTCACAACTACTCAACTAGCATGACTTTAATATTATCACCTCCATATCTCAAAACAATTATCATGCTTGAATCTTTTCTTTGTATTCAACACACTCAAAAGAAAGTTTCACAAATCTTGAATACCAAGCATATTATTATTAGGCAAATTACCATGCTATTAAGAGACTCTCAAATTAATTTAAGTGAAGCATGAGAGATCAATAGTTTCTTTAAAACGAATCCACCACCGTGCTCTAAAAGATCTAAGTGAAGCACATAGAGCAAAATTATCTATCTCAAAAGATATAAGTGAAGCACATAGAGCAAAATTATCTAGCTCAAAGGATATAAGTGAAGCACATAGAGCAAAACTACTTAGCTCAAAAGATATAAGTGAAGCACATAGAGCAAAACTACTTAGCTCAAAAGATATAAGTGAAGCACATAGAGAATTCTATCAAATTTTAATTCATGTATGGCTCTCTCAAAAGGTGTGTACAGCAAGGATGATTGTGGTGTACTAGCAAACAAAGACACAAATAATACAAGACGCTCCAAGCAAAACACATATCATGTTGGTGAATAAAAATATAGCTCCAAGTAAATTACCGATGGAAGTGGACAAAAAGAGGGGATGCCTTCCGGGGCATCCCCAAGCTTTAACTTTTTGGTGTCCTTGGATTATCTTGGGGGTGAAATGGGAATCCCCAAGCTTAGGCCCTTGCCACTCCTTGTTCCATGATCCATCAAAAGAATTCACCCAAAACTTGAAAACTTCACAACACAAAACTCAAAATAGAAAACTCGTGAGCTCCGTTAGCGAAAGAAAACAAAAGACCACTTCAAGGTACTGTAATGAACTCATTCTTTATTTATATTGGTGTTAAAACTACTGTATTCCAACTTCTCTATGGATTATAAACTATTTTACTAGCCATAGATTCATCAAAATAAGCAAACAACACACGAAAAACAGAATCTGTCAAAAACAGAACAGTCTGTAGTAATCTGTAGCTAGCGCAAGATCTGGAACCCCCAAAATTCTAAAATAAATTTCTGGACGTTAGGAATTTATCTATTAATCATATGCAAAAATAATTAACTAAATATCACTCTTCAAATAAAAATGACAGCAGTTCTCGTGAGCGCTAAAGTTTTTGTTTTTTACAGCAAATTCAACAAGACTTTCCCCAAGTCTTCCCAACGGTTCTACATGGCAAAAACACTAATTAAACACGAAAAACACAACCAAAACAGAGGCTAAATAATTTATTTATTACTAAACAGGATCAAATAGCAAGGAATAAAAATAAAATTGGGTTGCCTCCCAACAAGCGCTATCGTTTAACGCCCCTAGCTAGGCATAACAAGCAAGAATAGATCTAGGTATTGCCATCTTTGGTAGGCAATCCATAAGTGGCTCTCATGATAGTTTCATATGGTAATTTTATTTTATTTAAGTGTTCCATGCCCTTTTTTAATGGAAATTGAAATCTAATATTCCCTTCCTTCATATCAATAATCGCACCAACCGTTCTAAGGAAAGGTCTACCAAGAATAATAGGGCAAGAAGGATTGCGATCTATATCAAGTACAGTGAAATCTACGGGCACATAATTTCTATTTGCAACAATAAGAACATCATTAATCCTTCCCATAGGTTTCTTAATAGTAGAATCCGCAAGATGCAAGTTTAGAGAGCAATCATCAAAATTGCGGAAATCTAGCAAATCACACAAAGTTTTGGGGATAGTGGAGACACTAGCACCCAAATCACACAAAGCATAAAACTCATGATCTTTAATTTTAATTTTAATAGTTGGTTCCCACTCATCATAGAGTTTTCAAGGGATAGAAACTTTCAACTCAAGTTTTTCTTCATAAGATTGCATCAAGGCATCAACAATATGTTCGGTAAAGGCTTTATTTCGACTATAAGCATGTGGAGAATTTAGCACGGATTGCAACAAGGAAATACAATCAATCAAAGAGCAATTTTCATAATTAAATTCCTTGAAATCCAATATAGTGGGTTTAGCAACATCTAGATTTTTATTTCTTTCCATCCCACTTTCATCAATTTCATCGTTAAGATCTAAACACTCCAAATTTTTAGAACGCCTTCTACGTAAAGGAAGATCATATTCAGTTTCATCAAGATTCATATTGCAAAACAAATATTTAATTGGAGACACATCAATAACTTTTAGATCTTCATCTTAATTTTCATAAGTATTCGGTTTAGTGGCCATCTTATTGACTAAGGTAGCTTGCATATCCGAAATTTCAGCAGTCATCTTTTCTAGACGAGCAATTTGGGATCTTATACCCTCGAATTCTTTAGACATATCATCAAGCTCTTTATTCATATAACTCATAAAGCTTTTTTGTTCCTTAAGCTCGTTTCTAAAGAAATTATCATGCTCAAATTGCAAAACCATAAACTTCCTAACGTTGTTTTCATCTCCTCTAACCTTTTAAGGTGAAGATCACCAAATCTTGGTTGAGCCATCGCGACAAACAAGCAAACAAACTAACACACGAGCAAACAAAAAGGCACATAGAGAGGGAGGATAGAGAGAGAGGGCAAATAAAACAGCAAGAGTGAATTGGGGGGAGAGGAAAACGAGAGGCAAATGGCAAATAATGTAATGCGAGAGATAAGGATTGTGATGGGCACTTGGTATATTGACTTTTTGCGTAGACTCCCCGGCAACGGCGCCAGAAATCCTTCTTGCTACGTCTTGAGCTTGTGTTGGTTTTCCCCGAAGAGGAACGGATGATGCAGCAGAGTAGCGTAAGTATTTCCCTCAGTTTTTGAGAACCAAGGTATCAATCCAATAGGAGACCACTCTCAAGTCCCTCGTACCTGCACAAAGCGATAGCTACTCGCAACCAACGCAATTAGGGGTTGTCAAGCCCTTCACGATCACTTACGAGAGTGAGATCTGATAGATAGAATATTTTTGGTATTTTTGATATAAAGATGCAAGGTAAAAAGTAAAGGCAAAGTAAATAGAAAAACAATATTAAGGTGATGGAGATTGATATGATGAGAATAGACGCGGGGACCATAGGTTTCACTAGTGGCTTCTCTCAAGAGCATAAGTATTCTACGGTGGGTGAACAAATTACTATTGAGCAATTGATAGAATTGTGCATAATTATGAGAATATCTAGGCATGATCATGTATATAGGCATCACGTCCGTGACAAGTAGATCGAAACAATTCTGCATCTACTACTATTACTCCACTCATCAACCGCTATCCAGCGTGCATCTAGAGTATTAAGTTAAAAACAGAGTAATGCCTTAAGCAAGATGACATGATGTAGAGAGATAAATTCATGCAATATGAAATAAACCCCATCTTGTTATCCTCGATGGCAACGATACAATACATGCCTTGCTGCCCCTTCTGTCACTGGGTAAGGACACCGCAAGATCGAACCCAAAGCTAAGCACTTCTTCCATGGCAAGAACTACCAATCTAGTTGGCCAAACCAAACGGATAATTCAAAGAGACTTGCAAAGATAACCAATCATACATAAAAGAATTCAGAGAAGATTCAAATATTATTCATAGATAGACTTGATCATAAACCCACAATTCATCGGTCTCAACAAACACACCACAAAAAGAAGATTACATCGGATAGATCTCCACGAGAGAGGGGGAGAACTTTGTATTGGGATTCAAAGAGAGAGAAGAAGCCATCTAGCTACTAAATATGGACCCAAAGGTCTGAGGTAAACTACTCACACTTCATCGGAGAGGCTATGGTGATGTAGAAGCCCTCCGTGATGACGGCCCTCTTCCGGCGGAGCTCTAGAATAGGCCCCAAGATGGGATCTCGTGGATACAAAAAGTTGTGGCGGTGGAATTAGGTTTTTGGCTCCTGTTCTGATTGTTTGGGGGTACGTGTGTATATATAGGAGGAAGAAGTATGCCGGAGGAGCAACGAGGGGCCCATGAGGCAGGGGGCGCGCCCCCCACCCTCGTGACCGCCTCTTTTGTTCCTTGGAGCAGGGTCCAAGTCTCTTGGATCACGTTCGGTGAGAAAATCACGTCTGCGAAGATTTTATTCCGTTTGGACTCCGTTTGATATTCCGTTTCTTCGAAACACTGAAATAGGCAAAAACAACAATTCTGGCTTGGGCCTCCAGTTAATAGGTTAGTCCCGAAAATAATATAAAAGTGGAAAATAAAGCCCAATATAGTCCAAAACAGTAGATAATATAGCATGGAGCAATCAAAAATTATAGATACGTTGGAGACGTATCAGGCGCTGTAGTCAAAACCCTCTCCTCGTCCTGCAAACCCCCGCGCGCATGGGCGAGGGAGAGGCGTAGTAAGCAAGCTTCTCCTCGTTCGCGAGTCAACGGGACACATCAAACCAGTACTAGTACTAGTAGCAGTAGTCCATACTGCGTCCTTTCCGATTAATATGGCTTAATTTGAAATGAGAAAAATACACTGGCGGTCAACGTATGTAACAGTATGCTCTTTACGGTCACTATATATAGTTTTGTGGTGATTATACGATCACTAGCTCATCGTAGAGCATCGTATTACACCCTACTGACTGGCCACATAGTCAACGTGGCACTTTGTTGACTGGTTAAATTGTCACCTGGTTTGTGGGTCCCACCTGTCAGTTGACAGAGCAAAGAAATCAGTTAAACAAAACTTTACACAGGCGCGACACGAGTCCAACCCTTGCGCGCGAACCGCCCTGGCTGTGTATGTGAGTGCATGCACGTGTCCTCCCTCGGTCCTCCAACAACGAGTGTACTACATGATGTACATCTACACTTCCAATGTGTTTAGCCTTTAATCTAAATCGATATTGATTGACTAATGCACCAACTCGTGCTGTAGGTATAGGCTACATGCATGCAACAACCTTCATTTAATCTTCTTATCTCAATGGTCGCATGCACACATAAGTCTGCTACTTTTGGGCGTTAATTATGCCCTGGTCAATGTGTAAATCTCTAAATGTACAATCTTTCACGGACGTAGGGAGTAGGTCACTGGTGGAAAAACAGGCTTCCGTCCAGCCCCATAAGTCGCGAAGCTGTAGGAACCGCGACTAATGGGACCTTTAGTCGCGGTTCTGGAGGTGAACAACGACCAAAGGCCTGGGCCCAGGGCGCTCGGTGGCCAGCTGGCGCACGTGAGGGTCTTTAGTCGCGATTGGCCAGGACAACCGCGACTAAAGGCCTTCGGGCACCTTTAGTCACGATTTGCCAGGCCAACCGCAACTAAAGCCCCTCCCCTGGAATTTTGAATTGAATTAGTTTTATTTTTCTGAATTTTTTGATATATTATTTGTATTTTTAGAATTTTGAATTGAATTAGTTTTATTTTTCTGAATTTTTTGATATATTATTTGTATTTTTAGCATTTTGAATTGAATTAGTTTTTTTTCTGAATTTTTTGATATATTATTTGTATTTTTAACATATTGAATTGAATTAGTTCTATTTTTCTTAATTTTTTGATATATTATTTGTATTTTTAACATATTGAATTGAATTAGTTTTATTTTTCTTAATTTTTTGATATATTATTTGTATTTTTAGAATTTTGAATTGAATTAGTTTTATTTTTCTGAATTTTTTGATATATTATTTGTATTTTTAAGATTTTGAAAAAGAAAAAGTATTTGGAAAATACCTTTAGTCGCGGTTGGCCTGCCCAACCGCGACTAAAGGTGGTTGCGCGCGGGAACGAAAAACCCGCCAAAAA